>NW_026731942.1:167500-172500 GCF_028476545.2 Physella acuta | reverse complement strand
CTGAGTTAGGTACCCATCAGAGCTGGTGGACTCATTGTAAGGGGCCGGCGTGGTCGAGTCGGTAAAGCTCATGGTTGCTGAACCGAAAAATCTCGAGTTCGAACCCCCGGGCAGTTGAGGCTCGTACTAGGAGAGACAACTGCCTTGTCATTTGTTCTTGGTTGGGCAACGGCTATGGAAGCAAAAACAAAAGCAGGCTGAAATCGGAGTGAATGGCCTCAATGGCGCTTAACCAGTTGACACGTATTCTCAATTGTGTTGGAGGGGATCCCTTGCAACACAAATAAAAAAACGAAGAAGAAGATTGCTTTGATAGTGAAACATACACCCTTGTGATAATATGCCCTTCTGTCTGTTTTCTAACTTGCTGCAGCACTTTTTGTCTAGAACCTAATGCAGGGTTATTTTTTTTTTACTTTTTCCAACGATCGCTAGAAAGTGAGGGAATGGGGGGGGGGGGGGGGGGGGGGGGTGGGGGGGGTGGGGGGGGGGGGGGAAGGGGCTAAACCTAGAACAATGGATGGCTATTTACATTTTGGGCGTCTGTCAATAGCCTTACGCTCTAAGTTAGATCACTCTGGCTTATCTAAAAAAACAAACAAACCACAGCACAAATATGAACTGTGTTCATTTTTCATCATCCTTCTATAAACATCAAGTTTTCATCAACTACCCCCTCCTTCCTTCCCTCCCCCTCCACTTATTACCACAACACTTTAATTCGAGGGTAAAACAAAACCGTTTCATCCAATGGATCAGCGTCCGCAATCTCTAAGGGGTCATCCATAAATGACGTCACGCTTTTTAAAAAAGATTTTTACCTCCCCCCTCCGTCACACATCGTCACAAAAAGCCAGAACCCCCTCCCCCCCTAAAATGACGTCACACCTCAGCCTACAACCCCCTTCAAAATTGCAGTTGAATTTTTCTTAAAACATCTACATTTTTCCAAAATCTTATCTGAACTCTGTCAAAATAGTGTATTTTAATCAATTCCTATTGCAATTTGTTAAAACAGTTTTCTAAAACGCGAAATGACGTTTAAAATTCGTTTTCTAACATTGCTTTTTTATAATGCAAAAGTGTGACGTCGCACCATCTGAACCCCCCTCCCACTCGTCACACAACGTCACAAAATTACGGACCCCCCTCCCCCCTGTGAGTGTGACGTCCTTCATGGACGACCCCTAACACAGGCATGCATAATCCAATGAACTGGTTATTAAATTCTTCAACTATGTATACAGTATATGTTTATGTGGTAATTACACATGCAAATATAATACAATGAACAGGTTATTAAATTCGTCAACTATGAGTGCAGTATATGATTATGTTATCATCAGACTGACGCTTTATTATTTATTAAATCCGAAAACAATAGAAAACCAACCCTGTTAATATCAGCTGATGAATCAGATGCAACACGGTGGATGGGGGGGGGGGGAGGTGGATTAGTGCATTGCAATTTGAAACAGCGGATCTATAAAAATAGAGTCACGTTGCAATATAAATAAAATATTGAATTATTGAATTTTTTCCATATAAGTAATGTGTAGATAACTGTAACATAGTAAGGATCATCCATTTAAATAACGTAAATGTAATAAGGATTTATCGATTTAGATAACTTTAATGTAGTAAGGGTTATCCATTTAGATAACGGTAATGCAGTAAGCGTTATATATTTAGATAACGGAAACGTAGACAGTGTTATGCATTTAGTTTGTCCCGGATACCTTTTCACACTGAGCGACTTAATGAAGAACAATCATACGTGTCATTTAATCGATACCACTTACAGGTGACGTATGATAGACATGTCATTGAAGCTGAGTGCTAATCAGGGACATGTACACCGTGTTATTGCCATCGTTAAGTGCTAATCAGGGACATGTACACCGTGCGGTTGCCATAGTTAAGTGCTAATCAGGGACATGTACACCGTGTTGTTGCCATCGTTAAGTGCTAATCAGGGACATGTACACGGTGTTGTTCCCAAAACAAAGACTATGAAAATATATTGTGAACTAAAACAGCAACATGCGAAAAAAATAGCCGACCAAAATGACATTATATGTATATACCCACAAATACACTTTATCATCATCATCATATACCGTTTGTGCCAAAGACACCTGGGGCAGAAGAAGCAGAGTTCATCTGTTTCAATGACCGTGGCATACAAGGGGATAATGTGGTCAGCACTATGCCCAGCCGCCTTTGTTTCCCACACGTGAGTTAGGTACCCATCAAAGCTGGGTGGACTCATGGACATTCTACTTGAACCCGGATTCGAACTCGAGACTTTCGGGTCAGCAGTCTAGCTCTCTGCCTACACACATACCCTCCCTTACTCAAATTAAAATGAAGTTAAGGGATGAGGGGCATGACTTAAAAAAAAACAACACTTTAAATGTTCAATGAAATAGAAGCATGCTTTACTTAGATCAAGTGTAGGTATTTGAGTACAACAGACAGCTGGTTTTAATGAGCTATACTCACCAGCGACAACATTGAACAAGTTTTCGTTCATGCTTTATTTTTTAACCTTTTCTCTTCTTCAGCCAAAAAAAAAAAAAAAAAAAACTAGACATGTGCAGACAGTTGAGAATCTTAACGCATTAACCAAGTGTAAAAATAGGAACATTGTTTTACCTGTTTTACGACACAGAACAGAGGTTATTAGCCTTTTTGGTGGTACCGAACCCCTGCAGTTTCATACATTTCAAACACACACTCACCGAGGCCTTCCAGCTTCATACGCACACTCACCGAACCCTACCAGTTTCTTACGCACACTCACCGAACCCTACCAGTTTCTTACGCACACTCACCGAACCCCCACAAGTTTAATACGTACACTCACCGAACCCCACCAGTTTCATACGTACACTCACCGAACCCCACCAGTTTCATACGTACACTCACCGAACCCCACCAGTTTCATACGTACACTCACCGAACCCCACCAGTTTCATACGTACACTCACCGAACCCCCACAAGTTTCATACGTACACTCACCGAACCCCCACAAGTTTCATACGTACACTCACCGAACCCAACCAGTTTCATACGCACACTCACCGAACCCCCACAAGTTTCATACGCACACTCACCGAACCCCCACAATTTTCATACGCACACTCACCGAACCCCCACAAGTTTCATTTGCACACTCACCGAACCCCTTCAGTATTATACACACACTCCCCCTTCTAACTACATTCCGCTGTGACAAAACCCGATCGTGAATCACATGAGTCGGGTTTGTCTTGACCTCCGCCGAACCCCTGAGACAGGCTCAGCGAACCCTTGGGGTTCGATAGAACCCAGGTTAACAAACCACCGATACAGACTGTAACGTCAGCAGCATCCATGTCTAGCACGCACAAACACCAACAGCACAACTTAACGGCGGTCTCTGATCGACCTACCTGATTTATGTGACGTTCATTTCTAGATCGATCGTCTATATATTTTTTTTAGATATAGGTTTTTATTTTAGTTGAAATAAGGGTGGATTGTTTAGACCTCTTTGTTATTTAGTTTTCTCGTGTGAGTTTAAAGTTAAGTTTTAAGATTAAGTCATGTCTCGTTTTTTTTTTCCGATTCTTTAATTTAAGAACATCTTTATTTTTATTTGTACTTGACTTTATCGAAAAGATTCAGTAAACTTGTCATTGAATCATGTTGTTAAGGACAGTGGCGTAGCGAGGTCGGGTGTCACCCGGTGCGGCACTTAATGGTGTCACCCCCCAGAGGCGTAGCGACCCGTCCTGGAAACAAACTTCAATTTTCGATTTGCACCCCCCCCCCCCCCCCTTCAAACTTTCGATTTGCACCTCCCCCCTCAAACTTTCGATTTGCACCTCTTAAAATACTATTTGACACTCTAATTAATTACTTAATTAAGTGGAATTATCATTTTTCTCTATATATTTTGCTATTTTTTGCCTTGGTGTCACCCCGTAAATGGTGTCACCCGGTGCGGTCCGCATCCCCCGCCCCCCCCCCCCCCCTTCGCTATGCCTCTGGTTAAGGATATCCTAATGACATGATGAAATGTGTTGTTTTTTTCGTCGCGCCTTTTGTTTGTTTAGTTGTTTTAAGAAAAATTTGTCTACTTGAATTTAGATGTAAGCCTAAAGTAATGTTATATTCTAATCGTGTGATTAACAATAATTATGTAAACGTAAAATATCTTAACAGAAATCTTTAAAAACATAAATAAAAATTAAACAAAAACAATGTAATTATAAGATTTACGTAAGAATAAAATGAAAAATAACAATCTTGTTTTTTAAAATAAAACGTCGTCTTGTTAAATGCAATTTTAATTACAGAAATGTTCTTTATTTTCAAGAGCTTTTATGCAAATTTCAACTAAAAAAAAGAGAAAGTAAAAAAAAAAACAACGTTACTCATAGTTTTGGAAAACGCATAATTTTATTCCTTTATTATAAACAGAAACGATTATTATAACGAGTCCCAGTTTTGTAAAAATAAAAACGAACAATTTTATTTTATATTAACAGAATAGATTATTACAATTTAAAAAAAAACAACTAATTGTTGTAGTCCTTTATTTTTAACTAAAAAGATTATTATTCATGATTCCCAGGTTTGTAAAAATAAAAAAGTACAATTGTACTCCTTTATTTTAACAGAAAAGATTATCATTATTTGGAGAAAAAAAAGAACAATTGTTGTAGTCCTCTATTTTAAACAAAAAAGATTATTATAAATGAATCCTAGTTTTGGAAAAAAATAACAATTGTGTTCTTTTATTTTAACAGAGAAGATTATTACAATGAGCCTTAGTTTTGGTAAAAAAAAAAAGAAAAAAAAATGCTTTCCTTTATTTTAAAAAAAAATTGTAATTGTATGAGTCCTTGTTTTGTAAAAAAATAATTAAACATGCAATTGTATTCCCTTATTTTAAACTGATGGGTACCTAACTTACGTTATATATAGGAAAACATATATAGGGAAACAA
>NW_026731942.1:0-162500 GCF_028476545.2 Physella acuta | reverse complement strand
GGAGTGATCTCCCCTTAACTTTCTCGAATATTTTTATATAACTTGGAATATAGACATGATTTTAAATTACATTAACTTTAAAAAATAGAATAGAATCTCATAGAAAAAAGAATTGCGCACCAAGCGAACGCCAAAACAAAATGTGCATAATAGTGCGCAATATTATTAGTACTTATATTATACTTGTATAAATTTACATGCGTTTTTTGAGAAATCGGAAATAGCGTAAATTAGTACTTCCTGTATACGGAAATTACTCAAAATTTGACAGAAGGTAGAGAATTAGATCTTTTACTTACATGTGAAATTTCATTCTATCTCAAATAGTACTCAAGTTATAGGCTTTTGAAAAATTCAAAGTAGAAAAAGTACCACTTCCGATTATCGGAAATCGCTCAAAAGTTGATCAGGATCCACGATTTTTATAAAATACTCATATATGAAATTTCATCAACCTAGCTGTAATGGTACTCAAGTTATCGTGTTTACACACGGACACACACACACACAGACAGACACACAGACATACGGACAAGATTGCAAAATTGTGTTTTTCCGTATCAGTGAGGTGTAAAACGTCGAGATCTGTGAAAAATCTCGATTTTTTTTTGCATGATTACAACACTTTCTTTATACTTCGTATATACGAGAAAGTAAAAAACAATGCCGTGTCAAGTATTATTAACGGAATCGAGAGTTTTAGCTTGCTATAATTAGTAGACATGCTCAGACTGTTTATACTTCTTCATAGTTGTTTTTTTTTTACTACTGACTGCGTATTATATAAATTATTTTTTATTCTATCGCTTTGTATTTTGTATTCTAAACATTTGTACTACCTAGAAAGGTAGTGTGCGTACAGTAACAACACAACACCCATGAACACATGTGACTTGGATTTGCTATATCTATCTACCCCCCCCCCCCCCCCCACAACAGGTTTTGCTGTAAACCCCACCCCCCCCCCCCCCCCCCCTAATACATACTGCCTATACCAAAATAATGAATAGAACAAATGCCCCTTAATCCCATGCCTAGGTTTCATGTAAACAGTCCATTCATTTCCGGGATTAAAATGGTGGGCTAGCTTCAATCTCAACCGACCCGCATGTCTGTATTGTGTAGTGTCGCGCAGTTGTTAGGCGAGATTTGGATTTTGGTTACTTCGGATTTAGCATTAGCTTAACTATCCAGTGCGTTGGATTCACCTATACAAAAGCTATATTTACCTTTGTGACCCAGCATAATCATTGCTTGTGTACTCTAATACATACTACTTATAATATATATATATATATATATATATATATATATATATATATATATATATATATATATACATATACCTATACCTACACCTACACCTACACCTACACCTACACGTACACCTACACCTACACCTACACCTACACCTACACCTACACCTCACCTACACCTACACCTACACATACACACACAAACATATATATATATATATATATATATATATATATATATATATATATATATATATATATATATATATATATATAGGACTACACGCTATGAGATTGAATGCAAGACGAGATGACCTAATGTTGTTACACATCCCCACAACCACTACGCCTCGCTGTTGACCGTTTAACTCAAGCCTATCCACGTCGCGCGCCATATTTACTCACCCCCCCCCCACCCCCCCCCCCCACCCCGCTCAACCCTCCCACTCCCAATCAAAACGCGCTCACGTGAAAATATTTAAATCAAAGCCGTCTGGTCAGTGCCTAGACAATCCATGGACGGAAGGATAAGAATCAGACGTGGATAAGAAACCGTCGTGGATAGTGGATAAGACTGACTGGTTTTCTTGTTACATCATCTATAGTGTTATCCATGGATTATCAACATATTTATATGTTTTGTTTTCCAGAAAGTTAATTCTTTAATAATTTTTTTTAATTTTGTTTGCATAAAACTGAAAATGTTTCTTTAAATTTAAATTGGATTGATGTTCGAAGTTTACATCAATCAAGTCAAATGTTGAAGAACTAGATCTAGATTCTAGTACATTTCACTTTTTCAATGTTGAGGACGCTGTGTTGTGCAGGTATGGAGCTTGGCACATATTTCAGATATAGACTACATTCGTAGCTCGTACATTTTTCTAAAGATACATTTTACACCTGAGATAATGAAAAAAACGTGGTCGGGGGTTGAATGGAGGGAAGTTTTGTAAACTTTGAAAAGCCACAATCTAGGTGCATTTTAGATAAACTATGCAAGAATTTTGGGGTTCGGGGTAAAATGCGAAACGTGAAATGGCGATGCGGTACAATGTCGAGAAAAAAATGCGAGATATCACCTTACTTGTGGCATTATGGATTTATAGCGAAACGCAATTTACGATATTTCTTTTGGTTATTAGATTTTTTGCTTGTTTTAATGCTTGTTTTAGGTTATTATTTGTGAGAAAATGATTGCCAAAAAAAAAAGTTGGCCTACATCGTAAATCAGTCAAAATTTCGCATACAACTTAATTCCCCCCCCCCTTCCCCCACCCACCCTGGAAGTAGGATAGAGACACCACAAACAAACATATTTGTATTATAAGTTTATTATTAGAGATTTACGTGTGTTAATAATTTATTTCTATATTTGATAAAAATACATATACATTCTACTTTCTATGCCCTATGAGCTTTTAGGCAGGGTTTCCTTGAAATATTTTTCCCCTAAAAAATGGCGAGGGGGGGGGGGGTCAAAGGGGAAGGAAACTGTAAGTATATATTTTCTATCCTAATCATTTATTTTGTCTAACCGCCGCCTCCACCTAAAAGATGCCTGAAAGAAACTCTGGTATTGTAATTGATTTTTTTTTTTACTTTAAAATTTTTTCGTTCACTTTAACGACGAAATAAACCTAACTGGCTTGCTTTTCCCCCAAGTTCATAAAGGTGAGCTAAGTTGTATATACAAAACACGTACACGACACTCTGTATATAAGTAGGCCCAGGGGAAAACCCATACGTTTTAGGATCGACTGATGGGAATACAAAGTTGGCTAGAAATAGTTCAAAGAAGTCTAGATATCCTTTATGAACATACCATTCGTGGATTTGCCATTTTATTGATAGAATATATATCATTTTTAGCTATAGATCTTTTTAAAGATTTTTTTAAAGACCAGCAGCTTGGCTGTTAAAAAAAATTAAATCAATGTTATAGATAACTTTTTGCAGACTTGAAGTCTTATGATCTAGTGATACGCTAACGTTTGGGTTCATGCATTAAAACTGCATGGGATACATCAGTGGCGTAGGCAGGGGGTTTAGGGGGGGGGGGTTATAACCCCCCCCCCTCCCCATAGACCCCTCGGTATATAGAAAAAGTATGAGAGGGGGGGTGCAAATCGGAAGTTTGAGGGGGGGGGGTGCAAATCAAAAGTTTGTCCCCGGGTAAAAATTGGAACCCCACCCCCCCCCCCCCCCCCATTGAGACGATCCTGGCTACGCCACTGGGATACATTATGTGTGTTTGTGATTGTCGTCACTTGCATGTAGGGGCGAACAGGAGTGGACAGGGGTGAGCAAAAAGTAAATTGTAAATTGTGTTGTTCCACAAGTCTGCTGAAGGTAATGAGGGCATGCTCGTTGACTAGTTGTTGGTAGTTAAGTTGTGTGTTGTTAGGTAGTTGGTAGTAGTGCTGTTGTTGGTTAGGTTGTTCGAGTAAAGTTGATAGTTGTTAGGTTGTTGGTACTTAGGTTTTGTGTAGTTTGCTTGTTGGTAGTTAGGTTGTGTGTAGGTAGGTCTTTGGTAGTTAGGTTGTGTGTAGGTAGGTTTTTGGTAGTTAGGTTGTGTGTAGTTAGGTTGTTGGTAGTTAGGCTGTGTGTAGTAGTGTTGTTGGTAGTTGGGTTGTTGGTAGTTGGGTTTTTGGTAGTTAGGTTGTTGGTAGTTTGGTTGTTGTTAGTTATGTTTTTGGCTGTTTGGTTGTTGGTAGTTTGGTTGTTGGTAGTTTGGTTGTTGTTAGTTATGTTGTTGGTAGTTTGGTTGTTGGTAGTTTGGTTGTTGGTAGATAGATTGTTGGTAGATAGGTTGTTGGTAGTTAAGTTCCTGATTCTGTTATAAAATCGAGTTCCTCGTTTAACTTCTACGTGTACTGGCATCGCTTCTTTACAAACATAAAAAAAAACGTTTGATCAACAGTTGGCATTTTCTTAAACAAATAAAAAAAAAACTTCAAAAATTTAAGCAAGTGATAAAACATGCGGATTGATATTTGACCGTACTTCTTAGCAGTTTGAAATAAAGGCGTTAACATACGCGAATTTAACAGTTTGAAATAAAAGCGTTAACATAAGTGTTTCGACATTTGGTGCCGTAGAATGATTTTAATCTCTCGCTTATGATGGCTGGCATGCCTCGCCTTATGCATTGGGTATTTGTTTTCTTCCAGAACCTTCTGTCTTGAAAACAGGCACGATTACATCAATTAAAACGGCGCGAGTTTAGAGGAGTGTTGTGCTTAGTTGAACAGAATTGTAATGATGTTCTTTAATCTATCTCCGGTACAAAGATGTATAAAAACAGCTTTATATACAACACGTTTATGAGTAAAGCTCTTAAAAAGATTTGTTACTGTAAAAGTAGTGTCTTGTTTTTTGTTTAGCTAAACTGACTTTTTTAATTTTAATATACTATTTTGTATCTAATATACTTTTGCCTTAGGTATTCGTTAAACCAATTGAATAAAAAATAAAAATGGGATTACCACATATTCATTTTTTATGGAACTGTTAATCATCCATTCCAGATAATAAAATTTATAAGGGTTAGTCACTAGTAAAGTAAATATAAAATGAACGATTCTTTGTGAATAGAATTTAAATAACAATTTCTCTATGTAAACAAAGTGAAATATTTAGTGAAGTAAATATAAAAATATAAAATGAACTTTTCATTGCGAATATAATTTAAACAACGATTTCACTAATGTGATCAAAACGACTTAGTAAAGTAAATAAAAAATGAACTTTTCTTTGCTAATAGAATTTAAACAATTTCTAATGTACCCAAAGTAACAGTGTGGATATGTTTACTGTAATGAAAACGTGTATTTGTAAATATTTTACTTGATAAACAGACCAAAAAAAATGATTGTGTTCGTTCAATGGATTTATCTTCATCTGAAAGTCAAAGACTTAACTCTTTACACTCTTACGTGCGCGACACGTTAAACTAAAACCCAACACCCCGTCTGTGATGGAGGACTCACCCACGTCAACAATGGACACGCCCACAACCATGGACCTCCTGGACGTCAACATCAGCTCCCAAGACAACGCCAGCAACGTGACCTTGTACCCGTTGTTCAAACAGGATCTTCCCATGATCCTTATCCAGGTCACGATGAACGGCGTGGTGGTCATTCTCTCCGTGCTGGGCAACCTCTCGGTGCTGTGTGTCGTCATCAAGGACAGCCGCTTCCATTCGGCGACCTACTTTTTCATCGCCAACCTGGCCGTGGCTGACCTACTTATGGCGGTCGTCTGCCAGCCCATTACGGTGGTTTCCAACATCGTCAACGGTAAGATAGTCATTGGGGTTCGTTTTCATCGTCTAAATCAGGGGTCTCCAAACTTTTCAGTCCAAGGGCCGCATTAACTATCAAATTTCAGTTCAGGGGCCAGTTTCTTCCAGGCATGTCTTTGATTTTTCTGGACAAAGTTCCTCAGCCATCACTAACAAACGTTGTTTCCATGGAACAAAAAGATCTCCGCGGGCCGGATGAGAGGACGTCGCGTGCCGCATCAGGCCCGCGGGCCGTAGTTTGGAGACCCCTGGTCTAAATCAACGGTAAGATAGTCATTGCGGGTTCTATTTCATCGTCTAAATCAACGGTTATATAGTCATTGGGGTTCATTTTCATCGTTTAAATCAACGGTAAGAAAGTCATTGGGGATTCTATATTAATAGTAGTGTATAATTTATTTTCTACTTTTTAGTGCATTAGTACATAAAAGCTTGTTATTAAAACGTTTTTTATGAAATTTTTTATAATATAAATCAACGGTAAGATAGTCATTGGGGGTTCTTTTTTATTGTCTAAATCAGGGGTCTCCAAACTTTTCAGTCCGAGGGCCGCATTAACTATTAAAGTTCAGTTCGGGGGCCAGTTTCTTCCGGGCATGTCTTTGATTTTTCTGGGCAAAGTTCCTCAGCCATCACCAACAAACGTTTTTACCGTGGACAAAAAGATCTCCGCGGGCCGGATTAGAGGACCTCGCGGGTCGCATCCGGCCCGCGGGCCGTAGTTTGGAGACCCCTGCTCTAAGCTAACTACTCAAACTACCTTCACGATTAGCTGTCAAATCCAGACTTTGGGCACACGTAACTGTCTAATCTAGACTTTGTGCACATGTAACTGTCTAATCTAGACTTTGTGCACATGTAACTGTAAGTGTTAGTCCCGAGAGTGCACCAAGGTGTAACACAGTTAACAGCGGTTTGCTCTCGTCTTTTGTTTGTTGGAAAATATCTCGCGCGTGGGACTTTTTTGTCAGGGGAAAAAACAAACAATGTTTTTTTCCAAGGGAGGTAATTATAAAATTAAAAGAGAAAAGAGAAAAAAAAAAGTAGTAATAATTTTTGAAACAAAAGCAAGTAAACAGACATTAGTATTAATTATAGAAAAATAAATTTTAAAAACGTCTTTAAAACATTTGGTGACTTATCACACAATATTAATTACAACTCCCAATAATTTGTTTTGCTAATCCAACAATCAAATGCAACTTATTTGCATTCAGCTGTAATATTTATACCAAGAAGATTAAATTAATGTGCTCACACACTATCGTTACCTCAGTGATCTTATGTAGGCGTATTTTTTTCAGGGATCATTTCTATAGTTGTTCTTGCCGGGTTGAGCAAAACCTAAATGCATAGAGTCCTCATTTCCATGCACTAGAAATGGACTATTCAAGCATCACGAAAGTCAACAATGGGGTTGCGCTCATTTTCGTTCCCTCTAGGTCAGAGGTCTCCAAACTTTTCAGTCCGAGGGCCACATTAACTATCAAATTTCAGTTCGGGGGCCAGTTTCTTCCAGAAATGTCTTTGAATTCTCTGGGCAAAGTTCCTCCGCCATCACCAACAAACATTTTTTTCCGTGGACAAAATGATCTCCGCGGGCCGGATGAGAGGACATCGCGGGCCGCATTCGGCCCGCGGGCCGTAGTTTGGAGACCCCTGGTCTAAATTAACGGTAAGATAGTCTTTGAGGTGTCTTTTTCATCGTCTAACTAAATCAACGGTATGATACTAGATAGTCATTGGGGATTCTATTTCATCGTCGTCTTAATCCATGGTAATCTTAGTTTCTCTCTCCACACCTTCTACATCAATAGTAGGTTTAAATTAGGATCGTCTGCTTCAATAAAGCAGGTTTTCCTAAGCTAAACTTGGCCGCAACCTCAAGTTTGATAAACAGTGTACCCATTCATACATCATGAGATGTAGCGCTATGATCCGCTCTACAGCAGGCTAAGAATATATTTGCCATGCTTATGATGGCATAAAGGAGACCGACGAACGCTATTTCTTTTCATTCACGGTCCGTCAGATTTAATTAAAAATGTAATTAATTTTAATCTAGATCGACTTATATAACAGAAAAAAAAAATGTCCCAAATATTAAGCTTAATACACGGTATACAAGCAATCCAATTACAACGTGTATCTCAATTTCACGCAGGCAGTTTCAGCATTTGATAAACACACGAAACACGACCAATGATGTTATTTTAAAATTAAAATAGAGTAAACAAATTTTGAATAAGGGAAATAAATTACGGGAGCGAAGACCGTTGATCCATTTCATATCCATGTTCCACTTCGTATCCATGATCCACTACTTTAAAATGATCCACTTCGTTGCAATGATCCACATCGTTACAATGATCCACTTCGTTGCAATGATCCACATGATCCACATCGTTACAAGGATCCACTTCGTTGCAATGATCCACATGATCCACATCGTTGCAATGATCCACATCGTTACAATGATCCACATGATCCACATCGTTACAATGATCCACATCGTTACAATGATCCACATGATCCACATCGTTACAATGATCCACATCGTTACAATGATCCACTTCGTTACAATGATCCACATGATCCACATCGTTACAATGATCCACATCGTTACAATGATCCACATGATCCACATCGTTACAATGATCCACTTCGTTGCAATGATCCACATGATCCACATCGTTACTATGATCCACTTCGTTACAATGATCCACTTCGTTACAATGATCCACATCGTTACAATGATCCACTTCGTTGCAATGATCCACATCGTTACAATGATCCACATCGTTACAATGATCCACATCGTTACAATGATCCACATGATCCACATCGTTACAATGATCCACATCGTTACAATGATCCACTTCGTTGCAATGATCCACATGATCCACATCGTTGCAATGATCCACATCGTTACAATGATCCACTTCGTTACAATGATCCACTTCGTTGCAATGATCCACATCGTTACAATGATCCACATCGTTACAATGATCCACTTCGTTACAATGATCCACATCGTTACAATGATCCACTTCGTTGCAATGATCCACATGATCCACATCGTTGCAATGATCCACATCGTTACAATGATCCACATCGTTACAATGATCCACTTCGTTGCAATGATCCACATGATCCACATCGTTGCAATGATCCACATCGTTACAATGATCCACATCGTTACAATGATCCACATGATCCACATCGTTACAATGATCCACATCGTTACAATGATCCACATCGTTACAATGATCCACATCGTTACAATGATCTACATCGTTACAATGATCTACTTGATGAACAGAAAAACTCTACTACATCTGTTCTGTTAACTGTAAAGACTGAAACAGTGACTTGATTTGAAATAGTTAGTCCAGGCATTGTTGTGTCATACCAAATTTTTTACCATCTTTGGAATTTGGAAACAATCAAATCTGTTGTTTTTTTTTTAATCGTAATTAAAACTGTTATCTTTTCTTTAATTTTATTTTAATGTTTTTTCATCAACATTTAAATCTAAGACTTCAGGGTCTTTGCGACCCATGGGTTAAGAAATAATTGCTATTAGTCGTGTTGTTTTGTTGACCTTAAATTAAAACTATCGCGACGTAGGTAGAAAACACAAAGTTTTATCTTTTACAGAACGAACACGGATAGCTTCCCTTGTGTAACTTGAATGTAACTGCTCTCCCCTAGATTGTAATAACAGTCTGCAATTAATTTACTACTCTAGATAAACTTTGTGGTAAAATTGCCATGAATAAACCTAATCTTAACATAACATTCAATGGCTGTAAAGAAATAAATAAAACATAACATTCTCGGACCCTACAAGATAAACATATTTTTAAGACCGTATTGAATAAACAAATCTTAACATACCATTCTATGTCTGAAAATGATTAAACAAAATCTTAACATATCATTAAAGGAACATAACTGAATAAACAAATCTTAACATAACAATCTATGACCATTTTGAACAAACAAATCTTAACAAAACATTAACTGAACGTATATTAATAAACAAAATCTTACCATTCTATGAATCATATTTAATAAACAAATCTTAATATACCAATCTATGACAATTTCGAACAAACAAATCTTAACATAACATTCTATGTCTGAAAATGATTAAACAAAATCTTAACATATCATTAAAGGAACATAACTGAATAAACAAATCTTAACATAACAATCTATGACCATTTTGAACAAACAAATCTTAACATAACATTAACTGAACGTAAATAAATAAACACAATCTTAACATTTTATGAATCATATTTAATAAACAAATCTTAACATAACATTCTAAGACCATTTCGAACAAACAAATCTTAACATAACATTTTTTGTCAGTAGATGAATAAATAAAAAAAAACCTTAACATACCATTAAATGAACGTATATGAATAAACAAAATCTTAACACTTTATGAATCATATTGAATAAACAAATTTTAACATACCAATCTCTGATCTAACTAAATAAACGATCCTCAACATATTCAATGTATTTACCTAATTACACAAAGCTCAACCTAACATTTAATTACATTGTTAATTGCATCCGTTTTTCTATGGTTCATCTAGGTGTAGATGTATGAACTAATGAGCTGACCAGACAAGTGACACTCCCACTACGTACCCCCCCCCCCCCCCTCCCCGGGACGTATGATAACGCTTAGCTTTTATCCAACTGTCAGTTTAAAATAAAACACTTAGGATGAATGTGATCACGTCAAATGGTTTTGATAAGTTATAAGCATAATAATAAAAACAAAGCTTTATTAAAACAGTGTCATACCGTACTTTGACTAAGTTACGAAGTTAAACGCGATTACGAAACTTGATTGAATGTTTTATAAAATAAACATTCTTGATCATAGCGTCCAATGAGAAAGGAGGGGATCGGAACAATATTTGTTTATTTAACTGAATATTTTTCCTCTCTATAAAAACAGTTTACAAATAAAATAAAAATTAACCTAATTTTGTTGGCTGATTTTATTTTAGCTAGAATCATGTATAAATGTTTTGATAGGCAAGTGTGTTTTCCAAAACTTCCTTACTACACAAAACATAATATCAACTTCTAAACTACTCAACCCAAAGAAATTATGTTTGCAGATATGATTACAAAAGGGATGTTCCTTCAAATGGTGCATCTAGCATCTATTTACCATACAACCTTACTTGAAACAATGGGATGTTAATGGGCTGCTGCTACTGTTACTGGATGGGTATTTGGGGAACAGGGCATTACCCCCTCCGTCAATTACCCCCAAGATACCCCCTCCCACCCCCCACCCCGAGTATCTACCTCCCCCCTGTTAGTTTTAGGCAGAGGTTAATGCTTAGATTTAGTCTTTTTCTTAAGGTTTGGATTAAGGTAATGACATAGGTATAGAGTTAAATTAAGAATCAGGATTCTTGTCCTATACCCGTTTTTTTTTTATTGTGTGGCTGTTCCATATAAGGTTGAATTAAAAAAAAAACCATACTAATCGAAATAAATTCAGGACTTAAAGTACGACCGTTCCTACTTTAAAGTGGACAGATCATGTTTTGTCGACCAATTAAAATAAATTATGTCAGACACGTGTCGTCCCAACCCACTTCCTCATTCACTTCTAGGATTTCAATTAACAATTAACTTTTAATTAACTAATGGTCTTACGTTACTATGTGTTTCCTTTGTGACCGACTTTACTTGTTGAAAAAACCAATGTAAGTGTTATTGTTTATCTAAGTGAACGCAGTTTTCGCAGTTAAACTATCATCAACACATTAAAGATATATATATATATATATATATATATATATATATATATATATATATATATATATATATATATATATCTTTCTGAAACAACAACAGCTTTAATATCTTAACCCAGGGGTCTCCAAACTTTTCAGTCCGAGGGCCGCATTAACTATCAAATTTCAGTTCGGGGGCCAGTTAATTCCAAACATGTCTATGATTTTTCTGGGCAAAGTTCCTCAGCCATCACCAACAAACGTTTTTCCGTGGACAAAAAAGATCGCCGCGGGCCGGATGAGAGGACCTTACGGGCCGCATCCGGCCCGCGGGCCGTAGTTTGGAGACCCCTGTCTTAACCCATCACTTTCTGATCCGTCCTACATGTATAGGTCTAAATATTTTAATTGTGTTTTTTTTTCATATCTATCTTTAAAAGTAAAGTTCCCTTTTAATTATAACGGTCTTTGGGGCAAGTGATAGTCTACATGTTTCTGTGACATCGGCGTATGAAGGGATAGTGTGGTCAGCACTGTGCGGCCATTACGTTCCCTAATGGGTCCCCAATAGGGTGAACTTAGCGACCTTCAACTGACTTGAACGTGGATTCTAGAGACTGTCAGGCTAACAATCTATCGCTCTACCAATTTGCCACGCCGTCCTCTTATCTATCATTATTGAATTATGTATATATATATATATATATATATATATATATATATATATATATGTTGAAATAAAAAAAAATTCGCTTATTAGAACAGAAATAAACTAACTAATCACATTATGTATTATTCAACATGAAACCAAACTCTCGAAATAGTTTTCTAGATATTCCGGGTAAGATTTTTTTATGTGCGCACCAGAAGAAACGAATCTGGATTCAACATTTATCCATCCATAAACTACGCTGGTCTGATGCTCACTGTTGTGTTGGTTAGTGACGTAGTGAGCAGTCCAGACGGATGACCTTTACACGACGGCCATCGAGGGAGGAATAAAAATTGCTTTGTGTTAGTGTAGATGTCCTGATTAGACTGATATAAGAGCCGAAGCTGTGATGCGAAAATGAATATGTGAAAACAAATATTAATATGCTGGAGTATTAAATTTATTAAAAATAATTTAATAAATACCGTAATTTAATTTGAAGCACAGAAACCAAATTCGATCAATGTTGTTGTTTTTTACGCCCACGTAAAATATATTGTTATTTAAATAAAGCGGGAGTTATCTCCCTTAAACTCTCATGTATTCGTTTATTGCGTTAACTGTTGGGATGGTAATTCCAGTTGTAAAGGGCTATGAAAATATAGAAGTTGGTGCTTTTTGAGAATTGTTTTTTTTCTCTCTCATAATTATTGCAATCATCTGAAACCCGTGTTTTAAATTAGCAAATCTTTGAAAGTTAAAAAAATAAAAGGAAATGATGTTAAGTAGCCTACTCGTTTTGCTTTCGCGAAATTTCTGAAAAAGCTGAAAGGTATTGCCAATAGCATTTCTGATATGAAATTTCGTCCACTGAACTGAAAAGTTTCTCTAGAAATTACTCGGTAATTCATAATTTGTATTATCATTTTTTCTCTTTAAGTGCCTTTAAGCAGCTTATTTTAAGAACCTGTCGATTATATGTGTTTCTCGAACAGCGAGTAGTGATTTTTTAAAAAATCCCTTGAATCATCATTTAATTACGCATTTGCATTTGCATGTGTTTTTTATTATTTTTTTAAAATAAAATTGTAATTAGACGTTTTGTATTAGATATATGTATAAATAAACCATCTTAAATGAATGAAAAAAGGCTACAAGTAAGAAAGAAGTGTTACTATTGTAAATCTATATCAGTCCTCACAAGCAGAGTTTCTTCCAGGCATCTCTTCGGGGGGGTCAAGCCCCCCAGAAAAATTTTTACCCCCCCCCCCCCCCCGAACGAAATGAAATTTATATAATTTATATAGAAAAGATATAATTTTAACAGTGTCCGCCCCCCCCCCGAAGAAAGCCTACCGCCCCCCCCCCCGAAAATTTCAAGTGCCCCCCCCTCCCCCCGGAGAAAAAAGTCTGGAAGAAACACTGCTCACAAGCGGATGATGAAAACTGTAATACTAAAGCGAACATGCAAGGCAAACTGACGCTGTAAATTACATGTCTGGGGAAAAAAGTTTAATCATTAACTAACCTATCATCTCTATAGCTCGAATACACCAGATTTACTACCCCAACCCTTACCATTATAAGCAAATGTGGATAAAAGTTTAAGGGGAGCCCACTCCCGCTTTACTATTAATCTTATTATTATTATTATTTTATTTTTATTATTATTTTAGTAACCGTTAAAAGCATGTGTGCACGTCTGAAGGTTTTCTTTGAAGATTTATTTGATGGTACAAAAATTATACTCTTCTGTTTTCTAGAACAAATGTAAAAAAGGAAAAAAGAAAAAAGAAAATATTATACATTCGTGAAAGATCATTAGAATTCAGCTGGTTTAAAATTTACAAAAAAATTCTAACTCAACCTGCAAGCAAGAGAAATTCTCAAATGTGTTTTCACTTAGTTGCCTCAGTATACTGAACTAAATATATCTTAAACTATCTCACTCCACAACCATCCCCCACACTCTCCTGTGGATAAGTACTAATTTGTCGAAGGTTCATTAAGTGTTGATTAACGAAATAATGATCCCTTCAGACAGATGACATTCACACTACGACCACCTGGGGATGAAAGAAATTGCTTTGTTTTTATTTAGATGTCTGGATCAGACACGTTTAGAGTAACGATTAAAACAGAATAATAGAAGAATGATTTTATTATTTTAAGGTAACTAATTGGAAATGATGCTATATTTATTCGGGTTAGAGGTTTGTGGGTTAGGTATAAAAATGTTGGAGTAGGTCAGTTGGTTAAATGTTGGTGTAGGTCAGTTGGTTAAATGTTGGTGCAGGTCAGTGTCGTGGGGTAGTTGGTTAAATGTTAGTGTAGGTCAGTTGGTTAAAATTTTGGTGTTGGGCAGTTGGTTTAAATGTTGGTGTAGGGATGTTGGTTTAAATTTTGGTGTAGGTCAGTTGGTTAAATGTTGGTGTAGAGATGGTTAAATGTTGGTGTAGGTCAGTTGGTTAAATGTTTGTGTAGGGTAGTTGGTTAAAATTTTGGTGTTGGGCAGTTGGTTTAAATGTTGGTGTAGGGATGTTGGTTTAAATTTTGGTGTAGGTCAGTTGGTTAAATGTTGGTGTAGAGATGGTTAAATGTTGGTGTAGGTCAGTTGGTTAAATGTTGGTGTAGGGTAGTTGGTTAATTTGTTGGTGTAGGTCAGTTGGTCAATTGTTGGTGTAGGGTATTTGGTTAAATGTTGGTGTAGGTCAGTTGGTTAAATGTTGGTGTGGGGTAGTTGGTTAAATGTTGGTGTGGGGTAGTTGGTTAAATGTTGGTGTGGGATAGTTGGTTAAATGTTGGAGTAGGTCAGCTGGTTAAATGTTGGTGTGGGTCAATGGTGTGGGGTAGTTGGTTAAATGTTGGTGTGGGGTAGTTTGTTAAATGTTGGTGTAGGGTAGTTGGTTTAAATGTTGGTGTAGGGTAGTTGGTTAAATGTTGGTGTAGGTTAGTTTGGTTAAATGTTGGTGTAGGGTAGTTGGTTTAAATTTTGGTGTAGGTCAGTTGGTTAAATGTTGGTGTAGTGTAGTTGGTTAAATGTTGGTGTAGGTCAGTTGGTTAAATGTTGGTGTAGGGTAGTTGGTTAAATGTTGGTGTAGGTCAGTTGGTTAAATGTTGGTGTAGGGTAGTTGGTTAAATGTTGGTGTAGAGATGGTTAAATGTTGGTGTAGGTGAGTTGGTTAAATGTTGGTGTAGGGTTGTTGGTCAATTGTTGGTGTAGGGTATTTGGTTAAATGTTGGTGTAGAGATGGTTAAATATTGGTTTATGTAAGTTGGTTAAATGTTGGTGTAGGGTAGTTGGTTAATTTGTTGGTGTAGGTCAGTTGGTCAATTATTGGTGTAGGGTATTTGGTTAAATGTTGGTGTAGAGATAGTTAAATGTTGGTGTAGGTGAGTTGGTTAAATGTTGGTGTAGGGTTGTTGGTTAAATGTTGGTGTAGGTCAATTAGTCAATTGTTGGTGTAGGGTATTTGGTTAAATGTTGGTGTAAGTCAGTTGGTTAAATGTTGGTTTAGGGTTGTTGGTTAAATGTTGGTGTAGGTCAGTTGGTTAAATGTTGGTGTGGGGTAGTTGGTTAAATGTTGGTGTAGGTCAGTTGGTTTAAATGTTGGTGTAGGTCAGTTGGTTAAATGTTGGTGTGGGGTAGTTTTGGTTAAATGTTGGTGTAGGGTAGTTGGTTAAAATTTTGGTGTTGGGCAGTTGGTTTAAATGTTGGTGTAGGGTAGTTGGTTTAAATGATGGTGTAGGTCAGTTGGTTAAATGTTGGTGTAGGTCAGTTGGTTAAATGTTGGTGTAGGTCATTTGGTTAAATGTTGGTGTGGGGTAGTTTTGGTTAAATGTAGGTGTAGGGTAGTTGGTTAAATATTGGTGCAGGTCAGTTGGTTAAATGTTGGTGTGGGGTAGTTGGTTAAATGTTGGTGTAAGTCAGTTGGTTAAATGTTGGTGTAGGTCAGTTGGTTAAATATTGGTGTAGGTCAGTTGGTTAAATATTGGTATAGGGTAGTTGGTTAAATTTTGACTTAGGACAGGTAATCACTCTAGTCAGTCAGTTAGTCAAATCCTTACCAAAGCGTTAGTGAATTACGTGTCTGAGTTGTATTGGTTATATCACATGTTACTACTCACTTAAGAGTGATTTACTATTCCTATAGTAAATAAACCATGCTATTAACGTGTTGTAAAGTAGGCATTTATTTTTATCCTATTGTTGTGAGCCTCTAGTCTAAGGATAGTGTAAAATGAACCGCAAGTGTAAGCTGGTAAAGTATAAGCAGACACGCTCAATTTACATACATATTCCTTCCTGCTTCTCCTTCCACAATCCTTCTTTACGATTGCTTTACTCAACACATTCCACACAGACCTCGATTAATGTAGTTGTTGTCGTTAGCTTTTTCTAGCTGCAATATGAGACCAATTTCAGCGAACGTCGTAGAAAACAGAAAACAGACAAACATGATTATAAAACCACAGACATACATTGTTTTACACAGAGCTGCAGCATAGCCAGCCTACTCGACGCCGGTGGCTAAATTTAGATTTCGCTGTTACTAAATTTACATATTTATTAGAAAGGGCTACTGATTTTGCCACCCACTCCTTATTAGAATGAGTGTATGTATGTATGTGTGTTTGTGTGTATGTATGTAGTTTCGGTGGTACGTGGTATATAAGCTTCTAGCCTCGTATTTCCGGCATTCCCGCTCTTTTACTAATACATAAAATACATTTATTTTAGTTTTACAATTAGCAAAGCGGTAATGTACCTTCTCCCATATGTCCATGCTGTAGATGCAGTAGAGTTCATCTGATTCAATACCTACGAATACGGAGGGATACTAAGCTTAGTTGGCTATATTTCCCCCCGACTTGAGGTGGGTACCCGATACAGCTGATTGGACTCAGAGATGGCCCACCGTTGCAAGGCATTCATTCAAGCCACAAAACTTGTTAGAGATCGAAAGAGCGTTGTTATTAGTAAAACAAAAATTTCTCTTTAGACTCGGCGATCTTTTGAGCAGATGAAGTAGAGTTCATATGTTTATTGACCTCGGCATACCAAGGGATAATTGTTATTACCAATTACCATTAGTAATTTAGTTAATTGTCTTCAATGAATGGCAAAAAAAAGTATGATAACCCAAAGAAAAGTAATACATTTCTTGCTTTCACATATGTATAGTCTTAGTTAAGCCATACCTATAATCATTAAAATAATTTTTGTGAAGAAAAGAAAATTAACTGGTTGTTTAAATCTTAGGCTATTTACACGTTTTATTTGTGCAGTCTGGGAAAGATCAAAGCTTTCATTTTCTAAGATGAAAAACATCTTTCACCTTCCACTTTTCACCGTATTTTAAATTTTAAAAATTAAATCCCAAACTTTTAACGGGGTATGGTTAGCCCACGCTATAATTACCTAACAGCTAATTGGCGGAACGTCTAGCGAAACGAAAGCTTGATTAATGACGTCCTCATTATGGTTTCATAATCAGACAGTGATGCAAGGGAGGGTGGACATTGCAAAGATGTGGGTAGCCGGCTATATGCATTGAGCTGTTGGTCTTAAAAATGTATTCAAGACATTTTTGTCCGAACTGCTGGCGGCAGGTTTGTGGAAGGGAATTGGGGTCTGGTACTTGATTCTTTTGGAGTCCTGTCTATAATCAAGTAAATATATATATATATATATATATATATATATATATATATATATATATATATATATATATATATATATATATATATATATATATATATATATGTATATGTATATGTATATATATGTATATGTATATATATATATACTCTTCCACGTGTGATGCGTTGAGTTAGTTCCAAGCGAGGATATATTACCACTAATACAAATATACAAATATATTTTTCTAATTAAAGAATCTGCCTGCTAACTACCAGAGACACTACCTTCACTGTCATGGAGAATAGTTTGATAATAAGCTCTGCGTTAAACCAGGTTTAAAGTTAATAACGTTTCTTAAACTCTTTTGAAAGTGGGCGCATTTATTAAAAATAATTTTACGCTTTTTAAGCCGACCTTTCTCCCCCATTTCCTATTATAAAACATGCACTTAAAAAGATAGAATTTATCTTTCTTTTTTTTGAAAAATCGTAAATCTAACAAAAACTAACATGATTTTAATCACTACCTTCATTTAAAGAACAAAAAAGAAAACACGCTGCGACTGTTTATCATTCAACACCTTCCTTTTCCCTCCTCATGTACTCAAAACGTCCCCCACATCACATTAACTTAGAAACATAATTGAAATATCTCGAAACTTAAAAATCCAACAACCTGTCTGTCGATACATGGGATTACTTGGAGACGTGGCTGTTTCTGGCATTGCTCTGTCTCTTGGACTCACCCATCCATTACTGTGCATGCAGGTTTTATTGAGCCGTAGAACTGGTTGTGACCTACTTACCAGCCCTATACATAACACAAAACGTCTAATTTTAGCATTTGTTTAAACCTGAAAATTTTAAAAATTAATCGTTTAATTAAATGCACGATTCAATGATGTGTGGAAAATAAACATTGAAAGTGCATTTGGTTTAGGTGGAATGTGTTGAAGGGGCATAGGCTTAAAACGTGTTATGAAATACATTTTGGATTAAAGAAATAATAATAAGATATTTGATATTATAAGCAGCATCAATGTTGTATACTTCGCCCCATTACTGGATATAACTACAAAATTTGTGTGAACGTATTAAGTCATCGTGTCTTCCTAATTACGCTTTTTACAAAATAATTTGCAATCAAACATATCAAATAAGAGTATATATATATATATATATATATATATATATATATATATATATATATATATATATATATATATATATATATATATACAGGGCCGGCGCTTCCTATAAGGCGAACTAGGCGGCAATCCATCAGGGTGCGCAAAAAGCAAAAAAGTGTAATCTCCAATAGTAAAATGTACCTAAGAATGAATAACTTTTATAACATTATATAAACTTTAAAGTTTAGGGTAATATACCAAGGCGAGGCGATCTATGTCGGTGCCCGGGACCAATTATCACTTTTGCGCCCCTTTTTCAAATTAGGCCTATATATAGTTTCGTGTTGGTGAAAATGCGCCCCGACCTCTTTCACTAGGAAAGTTCGGGGCGCTGTGTGCAAGTCAGTTTACCTTTTTATTTTGGTGTCAACCAGTTGATGAAGTAAACAAATTAAATAATGCCAAGTAGCAGTCAACATACATATAATTCAGTAAAGAGCTTTTTATATTGTTATCTACCGCGTTTGGATCGGCGTCTGTGCAATTTTGATTTTTAAATAGGTCTAAGTCTCATTTTCTCTCACTTTGAATTAGAAATATCGTTAGGAAGGGAGATATTTAGATTTTCAAACTAAATTAATTGTTGGCACTACAAGATCCTAAACATAATTAGTATTCGAATATACACATACACACACACACATACATATATATATATATATATATATATATATATATATATATATATATATATACATATATATATATATATATACATATATATATATATATATATACATATATATATATATATATATATATATATATATATATATATATATATATATATATATATATATATATATATATATATATATATATATATATATATATATATACATACATACTGTATATATATAGTAATAATATTAAGGTCCGAAAACGCCGGCACTAGTTATATATATATATATATATATATATATATATATATATATATATATATATATATATATATACATATATATATATATATATATATATGAGAAAGTAAAATGGACAATAAAGGTATAATAGTGTTAAAGTTACGATGAATCCATTTTCGATATGAGGCTAAGATAAATAGTCTGGTATGATAATTTTCAGCAGGCATTTTCAAGTTGTCTCCCATTTTTTTAAAAAAGGTTTTCCAAGGGAAACTACTTTTTAAAAACAAATTTTAAAAAATCGAGTTCGAGAAAAGAAAATGTTGATAGATTGAAAAATATAAATTGTTTTGTATGTGTAAATAGATTAGTTTAAATAAAACTAGGTAAGCAATAATTTGGGTGAAAAATTGTACAAATAGTTAGTTTATAGCCTAAATTTTAAAACAAAACACCATGACTATTTTATTTTATTATTAATTTATTCACAGCAGTAAATTTACATTAACTTTTATTGACTATAAAGTTAGATAACTGTTTTCATAAATAAAATTATAATAGTAATTAGAATAATAAAAAAAAAATAAAAAAAAAAAATAATAGTACTTAGACTTTTAGTATTTGATATTTTTTTAAGTTAACCATCTTAAATGAATGAAAATAGGCTACATGTCAGCAAGAAGTATTACTATTGTAAAACTGTATCAGTCCTCACAAGCCGATGATGAAAACTGTAATACTAAAGCGAACATGCACAAAAATCATATATCTTAATGTTTTGAACGTGTTAATTTCACCTTATAGATTTGAATTGTTAATTTTTTTTAAATTACAAATCGTTTAAGTGCCGAGAAGTAGGTAGCGGGTATCAAGTATATTGTTCGGGTTCCAAACCTGTCAGCATTAGGTATTTTTGTTCTTGATACAAATGGCATTAATAATATATTTTAACGTATTATATCTTAGTCAGTGGCGTAGTGAGGTCGGGCGTCACCCGGTGCGGCACTTAATGATGTCACCCCCCAGAGGCGTAGCGACCCTGGGGACAAACTTTCAATTTTCAATTTGCACCCCCCCCCCCCCCTCAAACTTTCGATTTGCACCCTTCCTCAAACTTGCACCTCTTGAAAGACTATTTAACACTCGAATTAATCACTTAATTAAGTGAAATTATCATTTTTCTTTATATATTTTGCAATTTTTTGCCTTGGTGACACCCCTAAATAGTGTCACCGGGTACGATCCGCACCCACGCCCCCCCCTCGCTACGCCTCTGATCTTAGTGTAAGGGTAAGGATATCCATAAGGGTTGGGTTAGGGTTAAAGGTTTCGGGTTTGGGCTAGAGGTAGGGATTACGGATTAGGGTTAGGGTTTGAGTTAGTATAAGTTTAGGGGTAGGCCTAATTTTTAGGGCTAGGGATAAGGGTTTGGGTTAGGTTTGGGTTAGGTTTGGGGTAGGCCTTGGGACAGTCTAAGAAAACAGTGATAGCAAATTTTATCAGAGCAAAATGTTTTTACTAAATTAATGAAACAAGTATCCACTGACGCACTAGTAAACATTTTATGTTGAAGTGTGTTTGTTTTTCCTCAGACTATTTTGTCACACCGTCGAGGAATTAAGCAGACTGCTTATATCCTCTCACATCCTATCGAGGAAATAAACTCCATGCTTATTTCCTCTCAAACGAGCGAGGGTACCGGTATACATAGTAGCAACATGATGTGAGAGGATATAAGCACCTTGTGTATTTCTTCTATCGTTGGCTGAAATAAGCACTACCGGTTTTATTCATCAAGTCGATCTATTAATAGCCGTCACTACCAGTAGATTAAAAAAAAGACACAAAAGATAATTCGTTGTCAGACTGTTATCCTTTTGTCTATTTTAAAATGAAATAGTCTTATTGGGTATGTTAACATATGGCGTAAATTAACAGTTAAATATAACAGGTTAATACTAAATACATCACAATCTATGTATCTTGCAACATATATCATCTCATCGCTTTTTTCCTGTGTAGTCGAAGACGTATGTGGCAGATGAAGTAGAGTTTATCTGTTGCATTGACCTCGGCACTCGCAGTGATAGTCTGGTTAGTACCATGCACAGCCGCTTTAGTTTCCCAAACGTGAGTCAGGTACCCTTCACAGCTGGGTGGACTCAAAGGCGTCCTATAGATTCGAGCCAGAAATCCGAACGCTAAACTGGCATATCGACTTACCAAATGTATAGCTGTAGCTTTTTTCAAATGAATAATATTTGAAAACCTAATTATTATACATTTCAAAATAATAATTGAAAAATATATAGGAAGTAATTTGCGTTAATTGCCTTATTTTAAAAATGATAAAGTAAATTTAGATTGACGTTTTCTTTATCTTTTACATAAAACTCAATTTAAAAGTATATTCAAAGACTACTGAATAATATTCGAAAACTGATATAAAATTATAATTCATAATAAGTGTAATAGATTGAGATAATTGTGAGGTCAAGGGAACTCACTCTTCTGTATTAGTATTATATTTATATTGTTATCTTGAGTGATGTCCCTTGTATATCGTACTTCCTCTTCCTCTTTCCATCATGGCTGTAAATAAAGACTGTTAACAACCAATGTGGCTCCTCGTCAGTGATTACAATCTATCTCATTGGCGGCGAGGATAAATAATCTACTAGAAAGAGCACCTACTTACGCAAAAAAGAGGTTTGCTAGAGCTTATTAGCTAAGTATTTCTAGAATAATGGCGCTGTATGGCCAAATAAAAGAATTTGATTCGAATGATGAAATCATTCAAGATTACCTAGATAGGTTAAGCTTTTACCTTGAAGCAAACGACGTGACGATAGAAGCCAAAAAGAGAGCTGTTTTGTTAACAGTCATAAGGCCTCAACAATTTAGGCTACTAAAAGACTTATGCGCACCAGCTAGTCTAACTACCAAGAGCTTTAACGAGCTGAGCAAATTGCTAACAGACCACCATGCGCCTACCCCATCAAAGTTTCTATGTAGAGCTAGATTTGACGGTAGGACTCGTCACCCAAACGAGTCAATATCAGAATATGTTGCTGCTTTACGTCATCTAAGTAGATTTTGTGAATTCGGAGACACGCTGTCTGACAGACTATGTGAAAAGTTTGTGACAGGTGTAAACAGCCCTGATATTCAAAGAAAGTTGCTACTCGAGTCAGATCTAACATTAGAAAAAGCAATACAACTTGCAACTTCAATCCAGCAGTCATCAGATGCGGCGAAATCTCTAGCACCTTCAGAGATCCATGCAGTAAACAGCAGGTTAGTCAATAAACATCAACCCCAACAGAGCATTCCAACTTATGCTAAACAGCCTGCTCGTTCAAATCCTAGATCTAAATCTAGTAATAATTATCAAAAATGTCATCGATGCAAAGGTCCCCATGCATCTCATCGGTGCAAGTTCAAGTCTGCAACTTGTTATAAGTGCAGTAAGCAAGGTCACATTGCCAAGGCCTTCTTTGCAAAGTCTTCGTCTGTTGCTAAATCTAGCCAGTCAAGACAGTACCGCAACCAAAGGCAGCACTATGTTAACTCTCACCAAGACTACCTAACCCAACCAATGAACCACTCTACCTGTGAAAATGCTCAAACTGATTCGCAGCCAGATTTCAACCTGTTCTCTGTGAAATCAATAAGTCATGCTCCCATCAATGTACCAGTTTATATCAACGGTAAGAGCATCAGCTTCCAACTTGACACTGGAGCATCTCTAACAGTCATAACAAAGAAAGATTTTGACGCTGTCACAGGAGGATCAGTGCCTCTACAACCATGTCACAAGTGTCTAACAACATACACTGGTGACAATGTTCCGGTAATAGGAGAGTGTATAGTTCATGTAAGTTATAATGGTCAAAGTGTTAAACTTCCTCTTCTTGTGGTTGAAGGAAATGGACCACCATTACTAGGTAGGAACTGGTTAAGTGATCTTAAGTTAAATTGGGAGAGTATATGTTCATTGAACATTGCAAGAGAATCTAGTCTTACTTCAATAGATAAAGTTATATCTGAAAATAAATGTGTTTTTGGTAATCCAGGATTACTAAATGATAGAACAGTGAAGATAAGCATTAAAGACACAAATCCAAGATACTGCAAAGCTAGAGTTCCACCTTATGCAATGAGGAACAAAATTGAAAATGAGCTAAGTAGATTGGAATCTAATGGCATCATAAAGAAGGTAGACTATTCCGATTGGGCGTCGCCCATTGTGCCAGTGTTAAAGAAGGATGGTTCTATAAGAATTTGTGGAGATTATAAAACTACACTGAATAAGCAAATAGAGCTAAATAGGTACCCTATACCTAACATTGAGGAAATTTCTTTGAATTTGGCAGGAGGAGACAAATTCACTGAATTAGACTTTAGTCATGCTTACACTCAACTAGAACTGCATCCAGATTCAAAAGTCTATACGAAAATAAACACACATAAAGGACTCTACCAATATGAAAGACTATGTTTTGGCATATCATCTAGCCCTGGAATTTTCCAAGCTGTCATGGACAGTATTTTTAAGGATATTCCAAATGTTTGTGTGTACTTTGACAATGTGTACATAACTGGTAAGAATGACACTGAACATCTTAAAACACTTGATAAAGTATTGAAAATTGTTGGTGAAAAAGGTTTCAAGATAAACAAAGATAAATGTCAATTCATGTTGACAGAAATTAGTTTTCTTGGTTATATATTGAGCAAACAAGGTATCAGACCTCAACCTGAGAAAACAAAAGCCATTAAAGAAGCACCCAAACCTGAAAATACCCAACAACTAAGAGCTTTTTTGGGCTTGATAAATTACTATGCAAAGTTCATAGGAAATCTGTCTGGTAAACTATCACCACTGTACAAGCTGCTACAGAAAAATGCAACTTGGCACTGGGGTAAACAACAAGAAGCTGCTTTTAATACAGCAAAAGAGGCTTTGTCGGCTGACACCTTACTAACTCACTATGACCCAGGGAAAAGACTTATATTAACATGTGATGCTTCACCAGATGGTGTAGGAGCAGTCTTGTCCCACATGGATGAGAAGGGTGACAGACCCATTGCTTTTGCCAGTAGATCTTTGAACCAGGCTGAGAAAAATTATTCTCAGTTAGATAGGGAAGGCTTAGGCATCATTTTTGGTGTTAAGAAATTTCATAAGTTTCTGTTTGGTAGGAAGTTCACCATCTTTACAGATCATAAACCATTGCTAGGTTTATTTGGAGAAAACAAAACCCTACCTGAGCATGCCTCACCAAGAATTCAAAGATGGGCTATCACACTAACTGCATACAATTATGAATTGAAATACAAACCTGGATCTGAGAATAGTGCAGATAGTCTGAGTAGATTACCTTTAAAAAACCAAAGCCTGAGCTATGTACCAGAAGATGTATTTGTTCTCTTCACTATCATGGATAACTCCAATATAAATGTGAATGATATTAAGAGAGAAACACAAAAAGATGAGTGCTTAATAAAAGTATATGAGTACTGTAAGAATGGTTGGCCTGAAGAGTCAGTGAATGAGGACTTAAAGCCATATAAAATAAGAAAAACAGAGTTAAGTCTAGAAGATGGATGTATACTATGGGGGTCAAGAGTAATTATCCCCAAAATGTTACAAAAAGAAGTTTTAAGAACTTTACATGATACTCATCTTGGTTCTTCCAAAATGAAGAGTCTAGCAAGATCATGGTTCTGGTGGCCACATATGGATGCTGATATTGAAAAATATGTAAAGCTTTGTTCAAGCTGTGCACAACATTCAAAGCAACCAGCTACAGCACCCTTGCAAAACTGGGACTGGCCAATCGAACCATGGAAACGTATACATATAGATTTCGCAGGACCTTTCATGAACAAAATGTTCTTAATTGTTATTGATTCACATTCTAAATGGTTAGAAGTTAAAATCATGAACACAATCACTGCAAATGATACCATTATAGAACTGAAGGAAATATTTTCAACTCATGGATTACCAGATCAAATTGTTTCAGATAATGGGCCTAGTTTCACAGCTCATGAGTTTAAACTGTTTTGTGTGGCAAATGGTATTGAGCATATAACCACATCCCCCTATCATCCTGCTGGGAATGGTTTGGCTGAAAGAGCGGTAGGCATATTCAAAACCGCTATGGTAAAAATGAATACCGGTAACAAGTTTTCTCTTAGAGAAAGAGTAAACAGGTTCTTAACCAAATACCGCACAACTCCTCATATAACAACAGGTGTTGCACCATGTGAATTGCTATGTGGTAGGAAAATTAAAACTCATCTTGACCTACTGCATCCAACTGTTCAAAGGTCTGTTTCCCAACATCAACATACACAAAAAGTAAATCATGACAAATCATCCATTGAAAGAGAATTTGCAGTTAATGATAATGTGTATCTGAGAAATTATGGGAGAAAGGAAAAATGGATACCAGGTCAAATTGTTCAATGTACAGGACCTGTGTCTTATAAAGTAAAAACAAATGATGGACTTATTGTCCGTAGACATGCAGACCAGTTAAAAATAACTTGTGCAGATAATAAGTGTGAATCTGTCAATCCCACCAAATCTGAACAGTTCACACCAACTCAGTTTGTTCCACAACCAAGTTCTGTTGATATGAGTGAACCAAGTTGTCTGGAGTCAGAAAATGTAAATTCTGGAGTTAATGATTTAAATCCTAGACCTCCTGAGATAGAGAATCCAAATGGTCAGAATATTGAGTCACCAAATCAAAGGCCACTGAGAAGGTCAAACAGGACAATCAAAGTCCCAAATAAGTTAGACCTATGATTTTAAAGGTCAAAAGGACTTTGACATCATTGTTTTGTATCTTGATTATGTTGTAGCATATTGTGCATTGTTTGTAAGGATGTAATCTACCATAGTGTTCATGTTACAATATAATTGGTGATTTTAGGATACTATCAATTGTTCTATTGAGAGATGTGTTATTGTGTTCTAAGGGTAAAGGGATGTAATAGATTGAGATAATTGTGAGGTCAAGGGAACTCACTCTTCTGTATTAGTATTATATTTATATTGTTATCTTGAGTGATGTCCCTTGTGCATTGCACTTCCTTCCTCTTGCTGGTACCATCATGTAGTTAGACCCAATAAACGTTTTATATACAACCACATGCTTCTATCGTCACTCTATTATAATAAGATAATATTTTTATATTAATTAATTAATAAAGCGTAATTACTGTTGATGGCATTATTTTTTTTTTCATTAATCACATATATAAATCCTGTTTTCAAGCCTACTGTACCAAATCGTCGATCGTTGCTCTAGTTTTGACAAGCATTACATCGTTATACTAATGTTTGGTGCCATACATAATAACAAAAATAATGTTATCTTTTTGTTATATTCATTTACACGTTGGTGATAAAGGGAACATTTGTTCTCTATTCTTATATTTTCGCATCATTTTTATTAAATAGTAATGGGGGTCGCGGATAAGCTCATGGTTGCTGAACAGTAACGTCCCGAGTTCGAATTCTTTGACAGATGAGGCTTGATAGCTGGAAACAGCTTACTCTTCTTACTCTAAAATGAAACAGCTGCTGCCTTGTAGTTTGTACTTGGTTGGAAAAAAGGCTATGGAAGCTAAACCAAAAACAAAAGCAGGGTTGAATTTGAGTCAACGGGATTTATTGCGCAGTGGCGTAGCGAAGGGGGAGGGGGGGGGTGCGGACCGCACCGGTGACACCATTTAGGGTGGTGACACCAAGGCAAAAAAATAGCAAAATATATAAAGAAAAATGATAATTCCACTTAATTAAGTGATTAATTCGAGTGTTAAATAGTCTTTTAATAGCAAATTTGACAAATCCCTACAAGGGTGGAGAGAGGTGGTGGGGGGGGGGGGGGTGTGCAAATCGAAAGTTTGAGGGGCAGGGGTACAAATCGAAAATTGAAAGTGTGTCCCCGGGCGCGGGGAAGGGTCACTACGCCTCTGGGGGGGGGGGGGGGGTGACACCATTAAGTGCTGCACCGGGTGACACCCGACCTCGCTATGCCACTGATATTGCGCATGACAATTTGACTCGTAATACTCAATTGTATTGAAGGAAATCCCGTATAACATTACAATTAAGTACTAAGAGTACAATTAAGGCTTAGATTGGCCATGAGCTGTGGATAAAGTTAAGCTCACAGATTTATAACCGGAATTGGTACACTTTTTTTTTCTCGGAAATATTTTCCGGGGGGATATACCATACTAGAATTAGCCGTGGGACACAATTAGAGGTTACAAAAAAAAGCGACGGAAATCCCCGATATTATATTTAGCAGGAGGCAGGGAATTTTAAAAATGTAATTAAGGTGTTAATTAAGATTAACTTTTAAAGGATTACGGAGTGGGCTTTTTATGATCACTTTTCAATTTTCAACAATTTTTCGAACGTAATCTTATTAAAATAATCTGCCCTTTAAAAAACCTCAAATTAAGCTTTAAAGAGATGTGCCGACCAATTAGAGACAAACTCGCGAAGACTGTTTCAGTTCAACTGATTAATTGGCTACAAACTAAAATAGCTTGATGATTCGTTTTCTATATAAAGTTCGAGGTGTCTCTAAAGCAAGAATTTACTATGTTGCATTTATCCAGAACTGGAAGTTCCCCTTTCGGATCAAAAGATCCATACGCTAGGTGAAGTAGAGTTTATATGTTTCTTGACTTTGAAGAAATGGTGTGGTGAGCACAATGCTCATCAGCATTTACTTTCAATAACATGAGTCAGGTACTCACCAGGGCTGTGTGGGCTCAGGGACGTGCTACAGTCACAAGTCCGGAAAGGGATCCGAACTCTACACCTACTAACTAGCAGTCGCACTCTTTATCACCCGACCACGGCGTCCATTATATCTCCTAGATAAGGAATGTATTATGTACGTATTAATTATAGATTAAAAAATGTAATCTTCTTCACTTATGTGAATATTTTTTGCCAGGTGTGAGTTGAACTGTTTGTTTAGCATTGGTATTGAATAAAGAAAAGCTGGATCGGTAACATAACTCTGCTAATTTGACGGTAGAATTGGTTTTCCTTTTAGTTGGATGCAGAAAGCACGCTTATCAAAACCGTAATCTTGAGGATGTTTTAATGGGTTAGATTGTTTAACGTCTTTGAGTCAACCCAGTTCTGATGGGTACTTGGCATGAGTCGGATACATTTGACGGTATAATTCGTTTTCTTTTTATTTTGATGCAGACAACGTGGTCTAGATGTAGAGCGCACGCTTATCAAACCGTTATCTTTAGGGTGTTTTAAAATTAATGGGTTAGATTGCATAACGTCTTTGAGTCAACTCAGTTATGATGGGTACTTGGCATGAGTCGAATAAAGAAAATACACCCTTGTATTTATTTATAAAAAAAAAATAATTTCTATTACCTTAGACGAACGAACCAGGAATTTCTAAAAATCTGCAAACGTCTAAAATATAAACACGTAGTCTCAATAAACAGATGGTTAAGCACTGTTTCTTCCAGACGGATCCGCCCCCCCCCCCCCCGAAAAATGTTGTCCCCCCTCCCCCCCCCCCCCTAAAAAAATCAAGCCTCCCCCCTCTCCCTGCAGCAAAAAAGTCAGGTAGAAACACTGTGGTCAGGCCCTAGAGCGTACGACAGCTAAATCCATTGACTTGAGTTTGTATCTTACAACATATCTGCCTTGAAACTCGACGCATCGAAGCCTTTTGAAAGATTTATTGACAAATAGGCCGTACACAAATTATCTGGAATTTCCAGATTCATCAATATGAGAGTGTAGGTTACTTTATAGGTTACTTTATAGGTTACTTTATAGGTTACTTTATAGGTTACTTTATAGGTTACTTTATAGGTTACTTTATACCGAGAAGGCCGTTAAAAAATGGTCATTGCTTTCAATCAACTTTTCTGCCCAAAAAAGAAACAAAACCGTTTCTATAATTAATTAGATATGGTATGGACCTCTATTTATGTATTTGAATCATTTATGCTAATATACAACATATGTAGAAATACTCGAGCCTAACGTAAATCCGATGTACTTATAATAAAGGCTGATATTTTTTTCGGTACTGCCGTGTTACCGGCATGTTAATACATTTTCCGGCTTTTATTTTGCTACCGGCTTAGGGTGATCATCTTAACTGAGATCTGGATTAAACACCGGACATTGGTTTGGGTTAGGGTTTGAAAACAGTGTTTCTTCCAGAATTTTTTCTCCTGGGGGGGGGGGGGGCACTTGATATTTGGGGGGGGGGGGGGGGGGCGGACAACATTTTGGGGGGGGGGGGGGGGCGGACACTGCTAAAAGTATATGTTTTCTGTATAAATTCCATTTCGCTCTGGAAGGCTGGAATGGGGGGGGGGGGGCGGGGCGGTGGACTTTCTTCGGGGGGGGGGGGTGGTTAAGAGCCCCCCTCCCCCCACGAAGAGATGCCTGGAAGAAACTCTGTTTGAAAAGATGGATTCAACATGTTTTGGTGAAATTTAATTTCCCTCCCCCCCCCCTCCACCTGGATAATAATTTTAACAACGTAAATACGGCCTCAACCGTATACCAAAAAAAATTAATGATAAAATAAAAAAATAAAATAAATTATAAATAATGACAGTTCAAGGATATAACGTTAATCCAATCCACCGATCAGCAGACCTGGAGTAAACAGGGTTATCGTGATACCCAGCAACATGGCGGGCAGGTTAACCCAAGCCATTCATCACAGCTCCATTAAAATAAACCGCGCCACCAGCCAACAGTTTCCGGTGAGAAAGGTTCACGGGTAAAAATAGAACCAAAATAAACCGACCACTGAACTCTAAGATGTAGAGGGGGGGGGGGGGGGGGGGTGTACTAAGGGGGAGGCATTGGCTGCGTTTCCTGAATTATTTCAAACGCCGATATGAAAATGAAAATCTAACTCAAAAGAAAACTATCACGAGACCGTCTTATGATGAGGGATTGATGTTGTAATTCCATAAAGAAGTCATCGCTTAAGTTCAGTTATGGATGACAAAACATATTGAAATTCTCAAGAGATCAATACTAGGTTCACAAACAGAAAAATAAATATGTAGTTATGTATGTTATAGTGGTAGCTCGTCATACGAGTGGCCCGACATACGAGTGGCCCGACATACGAATGGCCTGAAATACGAATGGCCCGACATACGAGTGGCCCGACATACGAGTGGCCCGACATACGAGTGGCCCGACCCGACATACGAGTGGCCCGACATACGAGTGGCCCGACATACGAGTGGCTCGACATACGAGTGGCCTACATACGGGTGGCCCGACATATGAGTGGCCCGACACACGAGTGGCCCGACATACGAGTGGCCCGACATATGAGTGGCACGACATACGAGTGGCCCGACCCGACATACGAGTGGCCCGACATACGAATGGCCCGACATACGAATGGCCCGACATACGAATGGCCCGACATACGAGTGGCTCGACATACGAGTGGCCCTACATACGAGTGGCCCGACATACGAGTGGCCCGACATACGAGTGGCCCGACATACGAGTGGCACGACATACGAGTGGCCCGACATATGAGTGGCCCGACATACGAGTGGCCCGAAATACGAGTGGCCCGACCTGACATATGAGTGGCCCGGCATACGAGTGACCCGACATACGAGTGGCCCGACCCGACATACGAGTGGCTCGACATACGAGTGGCTCGACATACGAGTGGCTCGACATACGAGTGGCCCGACATACGAGTGGCCCGACCCGACATACGAGTGGCCCGACCCGACATACGAGTGGCCCGACCCGACATACGAGTGGCCCGACCCGACATACAAGTGGCCCGACATACGAGTGGCCCGACATACGAGTGGCCCGACCCGACATACGAGTGGCCCGACCCGACATACGAGTGGCCCGACCCGACATACAAGTGGCCCGACATACGAGTAGCCCGACATACGAGTGGCCCGACATACGAGTGGCCCGACATACGAGTGGCACGTAATTATCAGCGAACAATCACTCATTTCTAAATGACAGTGCTTTGAGTTTAGATTTTCTTTCATACATTTCATACATGATTTGTGTGTGGGGGGGGGGGGGGGGAAGCACTTGAAATTTTTGGAGAGTGTAGGTATGTGTTAGTTGGCATACTTAAAACTTCCGAAGGATGGGTGGACACTGATTAGAGTATGATATAAACTACGTTTTTCTATTTCGTCCCGGGGGGTGGGGTGGGGGGGGGGGGGGATTAGGACGGTGGGTAGCACCCATAGAGATGCCTACTTAGAGAAAATGTCTGGAATACGTCTAGTATCAAGACGGCGTTGAGCAACATTGGAATACATTTTTTTTGTCTTTAAAACAACTAGAATATTCTAAAATAATCTTTTAAATAATCTAACAATTTTTTTATCTAAGCATTTTCTTTAAAACTGTTTGAACAACCGGCTACAAAGTGCAAGTACAAAGCATATAGTTTTCTTAATTTTTTTTTCCCTAACAAAATACCCGTCCATTTTAAATAATGTTAGCTATCGGGTTTTAATTTATTTTGTGTTTTTTTTTTAAATATTTTTTTAAAAGAGAATTCTTTCGAAGAGAACATCGCCTTAAAGTGCAGCTTTAACGTTTAAAGTGATGTGTCCTTTAAGTTCCGTGTGATGGTATCAATTTCGAAACGATTTTTAAAAGGAAAATGTGTTTAAATTTAAAAACAAGAACTTCCTTTTGAGAAGTTAATCGACATTGCCAGGAGTGTGAACAGAGGCGTAGCGACCCTTTCCGGCGCCCGGGGACAAACTTGCGATTTGCACCCCCCCCCTCCCCTTTCAATTTTTTTTTCCAATCCATTTGGCGCCCTCTAAGGTCGGCGCACGGGGACATATGTCCCCCCCCCCCGCCCGCCCCCTCCCCCCCCCCTCTCGCTACGCCTCTGAGTGTGAACGACGTTTTATATAAAGAATTAACGATTAGAAAACGACTTGATTAGTGTATATATTTTTAGATGTATAAACTGTCTTGTTTACGCTTTGGATCAGTTCTGGTAACGTTATGGTTATATACTGACTACGTTATTGGTTACCTTTTTTTTTTTTTTTTTGCATTCTTGGTCATGCTAAGCCGAAAAGTCCCGAGTTCGAATCCCAGGCAGATGAGGCTCGACAGCTGGGGACAGCCACTCTGCTAGGAGAGACAACTCCAAAATCAAAAACCTCCTGCCTTGTAGTTTGTTCTTAGTTGGACAAAGGCTATGGAAGCAAATCCAAAAAGAAAAGCAGGCTGAAATCGGAGACAACGGCCTCAATGGCGCATAACCAGTTGACACATAAAACTTAATTGTGTTGGAGGGGATCCATTTCACCACTACCAATAATAACGAAGGAGAAGAAGGGTACATTCTGGTACGTTCTTCTTATCCATTTGGGGAGATGCAGTAGTGTTCATTTGTTTCTTGACATCAGCATATGAAGTGTGTTCAACACTATGCCCAGCCGCCTTTACTTTCCCATGAAAGCTGGGTAGACTCAGGGGCGTCTTGCAGACAAAAACCCAAACTAGGATTTGAACTCGAGACTTTCAGGTGGATAGTCGAACGCTCTACCACACACCCACGCTTTTTTCGAGTAAATATACACATTTCGTTATTAAAGTATTACAGTTGGAAGTATATCAGCAAGATTATAAAAATAGAGGAAGTCATAATTTAAGTTTTGATTTATAAATGAGTAGGTAACTCATCTTCTTGTGGCATAGTCCGTCCATGTTCTTTACGGAAAGAAGAGTAGGATTTGGGGATAGGTTATGGTTTATAATCAATTTTAAGTATTACAGTTGGAAGAATAGCAGCAAGATTATAAAAATAGAGGAAATAATGATTTAAGTTTTGATTTATAAATGAGTAGTTAACTCATCTTCTTGTGGCATAGTCCTTTTATGTTCTTTTGGAAGGGAGAGTAGGATTTGGGGATAGGTTATGGTTTATAGTCAATTTTAAGATTTAGGATGTGTGTAGTTTAGTACTTGGCAAGTGATACAAGTATTTTAAAAAAATAGCCTGCAGTTGTTGTTCTATATCTATGCATGGTGGAATGCCTCATTAGTCATTATATAGAAATCTCTATATATAATTCTCTTCTGGGAGACGTTAGAAAACAAGCTGCAAGCGCGCCTTGCAGTCCCCTCTCTTCCTCTCTATCGCTACCACCCCCACCCCCCTCACATGGTCTTGTGAGCTGTGGTTCACGCTAAATGTTTACATTATACAATCGTAGAGCCGGGTTTAGTGACGCCTATTAGGGGCAGATAATTTAGTTTGAAACAATTTTAAACTTAGAGGAGGTAACTAAGAGGAGGCTGCTTTCAATGGGGGGGGGGGGGGGGTTAGTGTTTTAAAGCAAATATTTTCAGTGGCAGCATTCACAAATTATGAACTACTGAAATGTAGAAAATAAAACAACTAAATAGCGGCGTGTGATACGCCGCGGGTCGGCTCGTATACAATAAACATCCATCAATTTTTTTTCTAATTACTTTTTTTGAATAATGCGTTTCATTCGGCTGTGTGGCATTAAATGCTGACAATGTATTTTGATCAGCATAATTAGCAATGTGAGTTGGTCTTTTCATGAAAATTGGTCTCCGTCCACATGATGGCTTGCCTGTTGAGATGCTGATATGAAAACATGAACCAGACCACGTTGAAATGAAACTGTACGCTGTCGCAGATTCCTGATAATTAGACAATTAAAATTCCTGGTGGAAAAAAAAGAAACACGTTCGGGAGGTGGGGGGTGGGGGGGGGGTTAAGAGACCAAATTAGAGTATGGCACGTTAAGTAGCACTTAGTAAAGTTCCTTTTCAAACCTGACGGTCTATGGGGCAAGTGAAGTAGAGTTCACTTGTTTCTGTGACCTCATCATATGAAGGGATAGTGTGGTCAGCATTTTGCCTAGCCGACTTTACTTTCCCTAACGTGAGTTAGGTACCCATCATAGCTGAGTGGACTCAGGGACGGTCTACTAACTTGAATTCGAACTCGAGACTTACTGGTTAGCAGTCTAGCTCTTTACTGCTAAGCCACTCTGTCCCTTGGAGTAGCACTTGGTAAGAATAGAATAAATGGGGGGGGAGGGTGCGGAGAGAATGGGTAAAAAATACAGAGATTACTTAGAGAAATGAAGATGCAAAACATAAATTTTCCAATATTGACCTGCTTAAGATGCTGATATGGATCAGAATGAACGGAATGCAATCTGGTCAGAGTGCTAGATATTGAGAAATATATTTTTATATATACGAAGTATTCGTTATTGTTTATGGAAGACCGCAAATCACAATTTAGATTTATGTAGATGAGCATTCATCATCCACCCCCCCCCCCCCCCCACACACTTTTCAAGCACACTTTCAAAAATATAATAATGAAGTACGTCGTTGAAAGATCTAAATCCAAACTTTTGTTACTAAATGTAAAATTTAGTGACTCGATAAAAGCCTTTTTAGCCTTGGTGAATAAACTAGATCTAGACGTCTTCGTGCCAAACCGCCGTATCTGCTTTCTTGAGCGAGATTAAATTGACGGATATCTGCACGCGTTGTTGTTCTATTTTAGCTCTAATGCAGGGGTTCCCAAACTTTTTTTTACTCTAGAGCACATTCTAAAATATCGGTAGGGTGGCGGGCACCACCTATTTTAAATCGACAAACTCCTTCCAGAGGCGTAGCGACCCTTCCCGTCATCCGGGGACAAAACTATCGATTTGCACCCCCCCCCTCAAATTTTAGATTTGCACCCCCCCCCCCCCCCTCCCTCAAACTTTCGATTTCCATCCCCTTCAACCTTTCAATAATGTTTATGAAAAAAATTCTGTCTCTGTCGAATAGTGAGAGGCGGGCACATACGAATCGTTCGGCGGGCGCCATAGCGCCCGCGGGCACGGAGTTGGGAACCCCTGCTCTAATGTAAACAAAGGTGGAAGGCGATATTATGAGTTAGAAGATTGATGACCCGATATGAAAACATAATATACACGATAAGGTAGCTTGGTCAGTTTAATATTTGTTTTCTTACAAAACAGTTCTTATTTTACTTCAGCACAAAATATTTTCTTTCTTGTTTATTTACACCTGAAAAAAAAACAAAAAAAAAAAATCTAAACAACAATTCTAGCTTTTCATGTAAACAGATCATGAGGCGTCATAACATTATGATAGAAAACAACTACTGCAATATTTTGTTTATGTTAGTACCTCTATATTTTCTTAAAGATCGACGCTTTTATAAATCAACAGATGTTTCAATATTTTATAAAGCTTACACAACTGAAACGGCTTCGGGTTTCTTTGAAGGTTTAGTTTTCACAATTTCTCAAGCGAAAGATCAAGAAAGAAAAAAAAATTCTTTACCAGGTTTGTTAAGCGTTTTTTGTCAGCACTTCAAACGATTACAATTTGAAATTGAGAATATTGTTTACTTACATGTAAGCTTGGTGTAAGAGATGTTAATTACACAACATCTTAAACCCAGGTCAACGACTCGGTAAACAAAAAAAAATGTTGAGTTTATGCATAGGTAAAACAAATTTTGACCCTCAATACCCCTATCAATAGCAGGTGAACAGTGTAGTTTACTTGATTAGTGTCATTTTTGTGATTGTGTAAGTGTAGACTACGATACGTTTATATTCAGTCCTTATGTTTGGGAAAAGTATATGTTGTTCATATGTTTTGGGGATTTTAATTAAATGCAGTTCTTACGTTTTTAATGAAGTCATTATGTTTGGGGATTTTATATGCAGTCCATATGTGAAGGGATTTCATATGCAGGTCTTACTTTTGTGGATTTTAAACGCAGTTCTTATGTTTCGGGCTTTTATATACATTCCTTATATATGATTGCTTTATATGCACAGTTTATGTTTAGAGACTTTAAATGCAGTCCTTATGTTTGGGGATTGTGTGTGCAACCCTTGTGTTTGGGGATTTGATATGCCGGAATTTTATATGCGGTTCTTTTGTTTGGGTATTGTATATGCGGTTCTTATTCGTGGGGTATTGTAAATGCATATCTTATGGGTGTGGTTTTTATGTTTGAGGACTTTATATGCACATCTAATTTTTGATGATTGTAGGCCTACATGCAGTTATTAGGTTTTGGGACTTTATATGCACATATTATGTTTGAAGATTATAGACCTACATGCAATTCTAACTTTTGAGTCTATTTGTTTGCTAGAATTAACTATGTTGTTCTGTCTACAGGTTGGCTGTTTGGTGCTTTCATGTGTAAGGCGGTGCCGTACCTGCAAGGGGTCTCTGTGAGTGCTTCCGTCAACACCTTGGTAGTCATAGCAGTGGACAGGTGAGATATATACCTTTATTTACCATTTACCTGTACAGGTGAGATATCGACCTTTATTTACCATGTACCTGTACATGTAACCACATGTAAGGAGACTCTAGTAACCACATGTAATGAGACATGCAACCACATGTAATGAGACATGCAATCACATGTAATGAGACATGCAACCACATGTAATGAGACATGCAACCACATGTAATGAGACATGCAACCACATGTAATGAGACATGTAACCACATGTAATCAGACTCCTGTAACCACATGTAATCTACCCCTGCACTTTTGTTCTGTAATGCATTTTAAACATAAACCACTTTTACTAAACACCTTTAATATTAAAGCCCCAAACATCTTTAATAGTAACGACCCTAACACTTTTAATATTAACGACACAAACACTTAATAATAACGATCCAAACACCTTTAATAATGATGACACAATAATAAAAAATGACACGCCTTCTTTACCACCACCACAGTACACAGTACTCAACAGTTTGCACGTACGCAGAGAGAGAGAGAGAGAGAGAGAAAGTGAGAGAGAGATAGAAAGAGAGAAAAAGTGTCAACTCGAAAATATTTGCTGAAAAAACAAATGCCATAATCTAGGCTGACATTTAAAACACTTGAAATAAATTGCGAACAACCAAGAAGCCATGACGATCAAGTGGTATTAGGACCAGACCTTAAATGTCAGTACACTCCATCCTTTATTTAACGAAGGCGTCTCATGCGGTCTATTGAATTGTATTCTCAAGGGTTTAGTCGTAGGATAAAGTAAAATATCGTTATTGAATTCTCTATTGCTTAAACACAATGTTTAAATTTTTTTTTTCAATTAGTGAATCCTAATTATATTCAATTGATTCAATTACTAATTAATTGCGTTAAGTGAATTTCTGGTTACAATTATTTCAGTTAAAAAATATTTTTTTCTTTGAAATTAACGGTTGATATTTAAAACATTTATTTTTATTCACGATCGTAAATGGCCAGATAATGTTATAGTGTCGGGGTCAACACGACATGAAACAGCCACACCAGAGGCGTAGCGAGGGGGGGGGGTGCGGACCGCACCGGGTGACACCATTTAGGGGGGTGACGCCAAGGCGAAAAATAGCAAAATATATAGAGAAAAACTTGAGGGGGTGCAAATCGAAAGTTTGAGGGGTGGGGGGAGGGGGTGCAAATCGAAAATTTGAAAGTTTGTCACCGGGAAGAGTCGCTACGCCTTTGGGGGGTGACACCATTAAGTGCCGCACCGGGTGACACCCGACCTCGCTACGCCACTAAGCCACACTAACTGTTGTAACTGGGATTAGCATCTGATAGGGATGGAGCTGAGACGAAATATATTTTTAACTTTGAATTGTAGTTATATCCATACGACTATCTTGTTTAATTGTAGGTTAGATAGATCATAATAGGGTTGGTAAGTAGGTCGCCAACCAGTTCTATGGCTCATGTAGGTTTTATTGAGCCGTAGAGCTGTTTGGTGTCCTACTTACCAGCCCTATAGCTGCAATATGAATAGTTCTCTGTGTGTTTGATTTCGCGTCCCGTTACTAAATACAAGTTTGAATAGCTTGTAGTTGCCACAGTCGTACAGGTTAGAGTTTATGTAGATCTAGGCACAGGTTAGGCGCCCCGTCCCTCTCGGGACCAGTGTTTCTGCTCTGGGGGGGAGGGGCACTTGAAATATTCGGGGGGGGGGGTGCGGACACTTATATTTTCTATATAAATTTCTTTTCGTTCGGGGACAGAGCCCCCCCCCCCCTGAAGAGATGCCTGGAAGAAACTCTGCTCGGGACCGCAGGGGTTGGGTTACCTTAGGGTGAGGCCGAGAGAATGAATGAAGTTAGTTGAATGCTAGACTTGTGATCGTATGGAAGTGTGTGGCAGAACTGTGTTTTTCTATATCCCAAGTATATTAAAGTCTCGAAAATTCTACGTCTGTTGCTATTATTTGATCAGATCGTCACGGCGGCTATAATAACCTGTCCTTTTTACTTTCTCGAATACGAATTATAGTGGTAGTATTGTAATCGTGCAAAAAAAAAATCGAGATTTTCAAAGATTTCGAAGTTTTACACCTCCCTGATAACCGTAAGTGGAAATTATTCTACTTTCAATTTTTCAAAAAACCTATAACTTGAGCACTGTTTCAGATAGATAAATGAAATTTCACATGTAAGTAAAAGATCTAATTTTCTGCCTTCCTTCAGACTTTTGAGTTATTTCCGTTGACCGGAAGTAGTAATTTACGCTATTTCCAATTTCTGAAAAAACGCATGTGAATTTATAAAGTACTAATAATATTCCGTACTATTATACACATAATGTTTGGCGTTCACTTGGTGTGCAATTCTTTTTTCTACGAGATTCTATTCTATTTTTAAAAGTTTAAGTAATTAAAAATGGATTAAAAACATTGTCTATATCCCGAGTTGCCATCCCCAGTAGTTTTATATAAGAATATTCGAGAAAGTTTATGAGAGATAACTCCCGGTTTATTTCCTAAATTATCACCCAACCACTTCACCACACTGCAGCCATCAACGCCACCACTTTACGGCGACCTCATAACACTAACTTAAAGACATACACTTCATGACCTGGTGTATTGTGTGACGTTCATCACCTACATCAATCATACTCCAATCAAGCCAATCAATTCAGCTTTGACAGAACCCATACAGGCATGATACGATACGCATCATATCAAATTACACGTAGAGAGATATGCCAAATACAAAACATATGTGACAACTATTATGGAAATAAATATAAGGTTACGATAACTTCAACACACATACAAAGATTAGAATCGGAGGTACAATGTTTCAAATATCTTTCAGTTTGAATTATAACATTTTTAAAAAAATATATTTAATATGCAGTTTTTCTAAAAAAAAATTCAGATGGAATATTAATGAGCTATTGTAACAGTTTTTGTAGAATAAATAAAAAACTCGGTTAATTATTCAAATACTAAGTACAGTAGGATCAACCTAGTTGTTATCCTTAACGAAAAATAAAATAATCTCCCTTCTTCAATTAGAAAAAATAATAATTAAAAGTTAATATTATTTAAAAATATATTTATTTTAATATACAGTTTTGTAAAAACAAAGTCAGATGGAATATTAATTAGCTATAGCAACAGTTTTTGCAGAATACGTACTTATAAATAAACTCGGTTAATTATTAAAATACTTTTTCCAGTCGTAATATCACCCTTAACAAAAAATAAAATTATCTCCCTTCTAAAAAATATTTTGGTTATTTCAACTTGTTAAGAGAACGATGGATTGCGTGGCGCGGCGTGGATGTTTTCAACACGTTGAGCACAAATGTTGATCATTAGGAAACAGCGTCGATCTCTTCAACAAGATATTGATAGCTCAAGCACTACGTATCCCATTCAACACATTTTTTACAGGATCTAATGCGGCGATTAGGATGGCGGTGCACTGTAAGCGAGATGAGAGTTGAAAAAAAAAACAGCCACTTGAAAAAAATATTTCTTGAAAGGTTTTTCCCAAACCGCTACCTTCCCTCTTCCTAAATAATTTTTTTGTTATATATGCTATCATGCCGTAAATAGACGCGCTCTATAAATTGGCCAGACGTTTAATGGCCATCTGCATGGAGGCCACTTCACAGCTAAAACGGAAGCTGACATCATTTAACATTTGCTTGGGTGTCAGCACAACAAGTCTTCGTCTTCTTCTTCGCTCTTTAACTCTAACGTTGGACGGGAATTCCTCCATCAAAATTGAGTTTTACGTGTCAACTTGTCATGTGTAATATAAACAGTTGACTCATTTTTCAGCCTGCTTTTTATTTTACAGTGGGTTTTTTTTTCTGGATTTGCTTCCATAGCCTTTGTCCAAACAAGAACAAACTACAAGGCAGCAGTGGTTTGATTTTGGAGTTGTCTCCCCCCTCCCCCCCCCCCCCTCGAGATCCCCACCGATTTTGCCTAATGGCGTCAATGTGTGCGAACATTTCATCAATCCACTTGTTAATTCATATGAAAAAGCAAAGTTTTCAATGAAAATTAATACATTTTGGTGTCACCCCCTCCCTAGTTGTTGATTGACTTATTAGGTATAAAACTTAACAAACTTTTTTTTCCTCTGTTCATTTTGCAGCGGGTGTCACCCCACTCACTGTGATAGTTTTAAAGTGTGCACAGTTAATAGTAAAGATGTATTTCTAAATTCAGTTATCAATACAGGTGGATAAATTCTTAACTATCTATATATATAATTCTCTTCATGGAGACCACGTAGCTTAGCCACCACCCTAATCCCCACCTGTCAGGTGAGCTGTGGTTCACTCCGAATGTTTACAATAGTAGAGCAGGTTCAAATACGTGACGGCTATTAGGGGCAGATAATTTGTTTGTAAACGATTTGAATCTAAGGGGAGATAAGTTCTGCTTCATATTTTCATTGTCGTCTGTAAACGGCTGCTTTCACTGGGCGGTGTGGAGTGGGGGAGGGGGAGGCAGGGGGAGGGTAGTGTCGAATTAACAAATAATGAACTGTTGATAAGTAGAAAAAAAAAACTAAATAGCGGCGTATGCTACGTCGCGGGTCAGCTCGTTAATCATTAATTGAACTGCCAAATGCAACTTTCTTTTTTGCATTTTTTTCGTATAAATGGTGTCACCCGGTGCGGGTTGCACCCCCCGCCTCGCGACGCCTCTGATATCGGCGTATGAAGGGATACTGTGGTCAGCACTATGCTCTGCCAGCTCTCTACGATAGAAAATAAGCGAAATGCACCAAATACCCTACTTGTAAATAATCATTATGTACAGGTCTCTGTTTTAGAAGAAAGTTTACTGTAAAAAGTATTATGTACCTAGTTCTCTGCTCTAAAAAAACTAATGTTTGACCCGAGTTCTTCAATAAATATAGACATGACATGTTAAACTATCATAATTTGATACTCATATTACTTTAATAAACAAGAAACAGACCCTCTATTATTATTTTTTTAAGATATTTTCTGGGGTAATTAATATTTCAAACAATAACTACATCTGTATACAGTTAGGTAATATTAGCAATTGCCCTTTTCTTAAAAAAAATTTCCTAATTTTTATTTATTAATTAGATTCTCACACCATGTTTTTCTGATTAGTATTTATGAAATGCATTATTGCGCAAGATTTTTGTTTGAAGTGACAAGTTATACTTAACAAAAGCATAATCAAGTTTCTCTTAAATAAAAAGAATTGTTTACGTAACATGGGATGGGGCTTTGTAGCTTGGCATGTATGTTTGGGGTAAAATATGTTCAAATATGTTCAGGGTTACTTTTTCTAACGTATTTAGTTTTCTTTACACGTTTCAATGTTTTGACATTATTTTCTATAGAGTTTTTGATTAGTGTTCCTTTCATTTTTGTTTTCCACGTAGAGCCTTATGTAGGCAGTGGCGTAGGCAGGGGGGGGGGGGGTTAGAGGGGTCATAACCCCCCCCCTAGACCCCTCGGTATATATATATATATATAAAGTATGAGGGGGGGGTGCAAATCGAAAGTTTGAGTGGGGTGGGTGAAAATCAAAAGTTTGTCCCCGGGTAAAAATGTGAACCTTCCCCATGAGACGATCCTGACTACGCTACTGTATGTAGGTATAAGCTAATTAAACCATAGCTCCGGGTTCCCACTGTCTTGATGGACCACAAATATATTTTTACAAAACCGTGGTGGGAAATTTCTCACCCATTTTTAAAAATGATGTATCTATAATTTTCTTTTCCTTTTTTTTTTAAACCGATGTGGTGAAAACTCTTTTTCCACTACAGTTATATACAAACATTTTTACAAAAACTGTCAACTTTATGTACGATGATATACCCCGTATTTTCAAATAAACCTACCTAAATGAGTTTATGTCTTATACTTACGACAAATTTAACAGCTACATTTTTGCCATTAATAAAAATAAAAACTAAATATAATACCTTTTTCTTGACAGATATCGACACCTATGATGTTAAATATACCAGAAAATCAAATTTAAATTTAATTGCATGATACAAGTAGTTGATTATCCCAACCTAAGTCAGGTACCCATAAGAGCTGAGTAAACTCAGAGACGTTTAACGGACTAAAACCCAGACAACGTTCCAAAAGTACCAAACTTCCGCCATCCCCAACCTTCACAGCTTCAACATTTGCTTTCCATTACTCTCTTTCACAAAGCCCTCAACTAAATTTGGCTGCATAAAAAAAGTTCTGCACTTCTTGATTTCGATGTGTGCCTCAATATGGCTGAACAAAAATAACTTCATTCTATAATTACTAAGCTTTCTCTCCATTTATTTCGGGCATTAAAAACGAATTACTGTTTTATCTAATTACTATTTTTGGCCAACAATTATAATGTTTTTAAAAAATGTAATCATTAGGGTAATTATTCGTGGAGTGGTATTGTGGTTCTAAATTAACCTACATGTTGCGGCCTCTAAGTATACATTAGAAAAACACATTTTCAACGTGACTTTTATGATTTATTTGGTGATTATATGTATATATATATATATATATATATATATATATATATATATATATATATATATATATATATATATATATATATATGTAACTATATACATATATATATATTTATACATATATATATATATATATGTAACTAGGGTAGTTACCATACTATGGTTAACAACGTATTACAGTCTGATGCAACTGATAACGATCATAAAGCCACGGCGTATTTTGGGAAGGATACGACAAGCCGCTGTCAACTTTGACATGACTTGGCTGACGTAACAGTGCAGGTGTTCTATTAATCGGACTGCTAACAAGTCTAATAAAGACTGGTACGAGACAACTGCGTAGTAATCGGAAGGCGAGATATTCGGATTGAACATAACTATGATAGAACCGAATACGATTACGGATACGAGGGGATATATAGGAAAGTATGAGTTGGAGGCTAGAAGATTTGGAGGCAGAACGTGGTTGAGGCTGGGCTGAGTAGGAGTATCAAGTTGGTTACTGAACGTTGTAGACGTATTGTGTTAATAGGGACGATAGACATGTGCATTCGGTTATGTGAAGACTAGTGAGGACGGTTGGGGGTCAGTTGATTCATTATATTATTGTGAAGCATTTCTTTTGATTCATGTAATAAAAGGATCAATGGTAAACCTGCATCTTCGAGTATCTATATTGTGGTCGATGTTGTGTAGAATGAGTAAATACACTCGATAACATTTGGCACTACAAGCAAATAGACTCGTTACATTTGGCGTCGTCGAGCAGAAGATTCAACTAGACCAGCCGCTAGGGCACCCATAGTCAACCTAGTTCATAACTGTGTTTCGTGTGTGTGAATTCGGACATTCAGGAACAGTGAAAATTGAGGAACGAGGAAAATTATTCATACACACACGGTAAGAAAGGTCTTTTTTTATTTGAAGGAAATAAATAAAAGGGAAAACTGAAATCAGAATCGAGGAAATTGAAAAGAACAGAGATGAGACACCTTTCATTATCATTCTGGCTTGGTGTCACATGCTCTTTTGCTGCTGCAAGCATGTGGCTCAGTATACCCCTAGTTGTAGCACCAGCCACCCTGGGGACAGCTATGGGGCTGACCACCAGCATCCAGATAATGGGCATTGGTATCTCCAACTTGGTTGTGGGACAAATACTAGGCAAAGATGACAACCAAGATATAGATGTAACTCTTAGACACTGGAAATGTGTCATGATCTCCCTGTTGGGCAACACTATCTGCTGCATAGCTGCAACATTTTTCCTTAATGTGAATGACAGACGCAGGAGTGGTATTTTAAATATCAGAAAAGAACAAAAACTCCTGCTGGCCCAACAATCTGAGTCAGATAAAGATAGCCCAGAGATAGGCAACGGTGAAGATGACCCTTTGCCTCCAGATGGACCAGGACAAAATTTGGACAAAAAGCCGATCCATATTGTGGTCCTGCCCAGAGAGTCCCACATCAACAAATTTTACGGGGACGGTGATCCAACCTTAACCAACAGGTTCAGTGAAGAGGTCAGGGCTGCCTGGGCCTCGAGATACATGTCACCAGAGGAAAGATTAAGATTGTTGATGGGCAGTATAGGAGAGACGGTTAGGGCAGAGGTCAAATGCCACGATAAAACCATCCAATCAGATCCAGATAAGGTGCTGGATCTAATTATGGAGACATTCGGGGAGAGACGGTCGGGATCGCAACTGCTATCGGTGTTTGTAGGTATAAAGCAGAGACTGGCGGAGAGTGTGATGGAATATTCACACCGAATGAACAGGGCCTTTGAAGCTGTAAAAGGCAAAATACCCGACATGGATGCGCGCCTGCTGAGGGACCATTTCATCGAGGGGTTAGCGACCCCTATGGCAAGAAGATATTTGAAAGAAGAGGTCTACAAAGACCCACATTTGACCTTCCTTCAGGTCAGGAACTCAGCGATCCGCAGGTCCGAGGATGAGGACCAATCGAACTGTTCGGTAGACAAAGTCTCTGTGCCAGAACAGAAACAATCCCCACCCACAGGGACCGGCACGATGGAAACCATGATGGCTCAACTGTTGGCCCACCTGGATAAGGTTGACCAACGATTGGAGAGGTTAGAAAGCAGGTCAACAGCTGAGAATCAGGGCAAAAACGGGACAAAACAGAGACAGGTTGGACAGCCGCGACCTGCCGGTCCATCGCTCCGGTGGACGGCTGACGGTCGACCAATTTGCTTGTCCTGCTCACAACCCGGACATATGGCACGGTAGTGTCCGGTGAAACGATCGCCCTCTGTAAGGCAGGTTAGGGCTACAGAGCGGCGAGGTTATGGCTTAAGAAACAAAATGGGACAAACAATGAAAGAGTCTCAAACAAGACTTGAAGAGAAATTATCAGATATTGAAAAAATGAACTGTGAAATGAACTTGAATGTTGAAAAGTTTCAAGTGAACAATTTGTTGGCTAAGAAAAATGATGATAAGGAAGAAATTGGTAGACTTAATAATGAGATCTCAAGGTTAACCATGAAACTGGATAAGGAAAGTTCATGCAAATTAAAAGCACAGGAGAAATGTTCATCTTTAGAGTGTCTGTTATCTGAAGAAGAAAATAGAAAATTTGTACCTGGTTTTGCAAAAATTGCCGCACCGTTGCATGACTTAGTAAACAAAATGACAAAGAAACACAGTAAGGAGAAAAAGAAAGGTAAAACACAACTGATAGGTGAATTATGGACTGAGGAATACCTGAACTCGTTTAAGCTACTGAAAAAGGCTTTGACAGAGGCGCCGATATTAGGATACGCAGACTTTGACAAACCATTTCGGCTAGAAATTGACGCCAGCTCTAAAGGTCTGGGAGCTGTACTATCACAACAACAAGAGCAAGGTTTCAGGGTTATTGCGTATGCCAGTCGAGCTCTGAAGGAATCAGAGAAGAACATGACAAATTACAGCGCCATGAAACTAGAACTTTTGACATTAAAATGGGCTGTGACTGAAAAATTCAGGGACTATCTATTAGGTGCTAAATGTGTGGTATACACTGACAATAACCCCTTGAGTCACCTACAGACAGCAAAGTTGGGATCCATCGAACAGCGATGGTCAGCAGAATTGGCACTCTTTGACCTGGAGATAAAATATCGCCCGGGGCGGTCCAATGGCAATGCGGACGCTTTATCAAGGAATCCTTACGAGAGACCGGGCGATGAGGAAGAAACGCTGACAGGAATATGTGAGGTCAGAGCGTCAACAGATATCCCTCACGGGGTGCAAGTGATGCAAAACGGGCAGACCGGGGTGGAGCACATATCCACAGAGCCCCGATATATGGACATCAGTGATTTTAATTGCCTTAATCACAAAGAGATAAGAGATGCCCAGAGAACGGATAGTGGCTTACATCCGCTGTTGAAATACGTCCAGGAACAAAAATTCCCAAGAAGAAGGGAAAGAGAACAGTTTGGTCGAGAAACAAAGAAACTACTGAGTCAGTGGGACCGTCTCAGTATAAAGGATGGTGTTCTCATGCGGAGAATTCATGACCAAATAGATGGGACAATACACCAGGTGGTGGTGCCTGGACAGTTACGAGAAGAAGTGCTAAAGTTGGCACATGACAGGGCGGGACACCAGGGTCAGGACAGGACGCACAAAATATTACGACGGCGGTGCTACTGGCCCAATATGGAGATGGAGGTCAAACGCCATTGTGAGGCTTGTGTGAGGTGTCAGCATGCGAAAATGCCAGTTGTCAAAATGAGACAGCCATCAGGACACCTACTGGCGACAAAACCACTAGAGATTGTGGCTATGGACTTTACGTCGTTGGAGCAATCATCGGATGGGACGGAACATGTGTTGGTGATGACTGACGTTTTCACCAAATGGACTGTCGCGGTGCCCACACGAGATCAGACGTCTAAAACAGTGGCAAAGGTCTTAATAGAACACTGGTTCACCAAATATGGCATACCAATACAATTACACTCTGACCAAGGAAGGGCCTTCGAGTCAGAAGTAATTAACCAACTGTGCAGCCACTACGGGATCAACAAATCTAGAACAACCACATATAATCCCAAAGGAAACGGACAGTGCGAGCGGTTCAAGCGCAGCATGCATGATTTGCTGCGTACTCTAGAACCTGAACAGAAAAAACATTGGCCTGATTTTCTCCCAGAGTTGGTATATCTATACAACTGCACCCCCCATGCCACGACCGGCTTTTCGCCACACATGTTACTGTTCGGACGGGAGGCTCGACTCCCCCTTGACTTGTTCCTAGGAAAAAAGGAGAGTATGACTGGCTCATACACCGCACTAGAATATGTGAATGAACATATGAGACGAATTAGAGAAATGTACAGGGTGGTACAGGAAAGACTAGAACATGAAGCACGGCGAAGGGAACCGCCGGTACAGACAAAGGACCCGCCACTCAAACTGAACGACAGGGTATTACTGCGTAGCCACCCGTTAGGCAGAAACAAAATCCACGACCTCTGGGGACAGGAGATATGGCAAGTCGTGGAGATGCCTAAAATAGCCGGTGGCCCCTTTAAAATAAGACCCATCAATCACACCAAACAGGATCGGTGGGTGAATATTGCTCAATTAAAGAAATATTGGCATCGGCAAGAAGAGCATTTACACACAAAGAAACCTAAGACAATTAGGGAACCGGAAACTACAACGGAAATTCTCATACCCATCCCGGAACCATGTCACCAGCAACAGAACAACAGCGATACACAAGTGGAGGATAACGGCAACAAAGAGGATCCCGTTCCTCCCAGAAGCAGAGAGACAGTAGACCATCAGATAAGTGGTCCGCGGAGAAGTTTGAGAAACAGAAAGAATACGAAATTTTTCGTCAGCAACCATCAATTCTTTCATGGTCACGCTGGGATGAGAACAGACTGTTCAAAAGCTATAAAATTGAACTGGTGAAGACACCAAACGAAAAAAGGTGGATGTGAATTCTAGAACTGCTTTGTTTCTGAGGAATAGGATGCGAATTCTAGAACTGCTTTGTGTCTGAGGAATATGATGTAGACACATTTGATATGTTGAAATAGGGATAACTGTCAATCTTTTACGAATGTGACGACATTGACAGTGAGTGGAACAGTAATTTTTTTTTTTACGGTGTTGCTTTTGACATTGAAGGAGTGCACCTGCCAAGCGTTGTTTGTGGTTGAAAACACACAAAAAAAGGCGGGGGTGGATGTAACTAGGGTAGTTACCATACTATGGTTAACAACGTATTACAGTCTGATGCAACTGATAACGATCATAAAGCCACGGCGTATTTTGGGAAGGATACGACAAGCCGCTGTCAACTTTGACAAGACTTGGCTGACGTAACAGTGCAGGTGTTCTATTAATCGGACTGATAACAAGTCTAATAAAGACTGGTACGAGACAACTGCGTAGTAATCGGAAGGCGAGATATTCGGATTGAACATAACTATGATAGAACCGAATACGATTACGGATACGAGGGGATATATAGGAAAGTATGAGTTGGAGGCTAGAAGAGTTGGAGGCAGAACGTGGTTGAGGCTGGGCTGAGTAGGAGTATCAAGTTGGTTACTGAACGTTGTAGACGTATTGTGTTAATAGGGACGATAGACATGTGCATTCGGTTATGTGAAGACTAGTGAGGACGGTTGGGGGTCAGTTGATTCATTATATTATTGTGAAGCATTTCTTTTGATTCATGTAATAAAAGGATCAATGGTAAACCTGCATCTTCGAGTATCTATATTGTGGTCGATGTTGTGTAGAATGAGTAAATACACTCGTTAACATTTGGCACTACAAGCAAATAGACTCGTTACATATATATATATATATATATATATATATATATATATATATATATATATATATATATATATATATATATATATATATATAAATATATAAATCAATAAATAAATAAATATACATTTATATATAGTAACATATATTTATTTATATATACATATATATATATAGATAAAATTATGTATATATATATATATATATATATATATATATATATATATATATATATATATATATATATATATATATATGTATGTATATATACATATATATATATATATACATAATTATATACATACATAATTATATATTACACAGCAAAAATACACGTATACAAATTCACGTATATATATATATATATATATATATATATATATATATGTGTGTGTGTATAATATTGAATGTCCGACCTAATGTGTGTATTGAATACCCTTTATCCACTCCCTGTTCCTGATAGGGGGATTAAGAAAAAAAGAAATTACAATACAATAAAACACCATCCATCATGTAACAAAAGGGGGAAATGAATAGAGAACATAAATACTTCCGAGTTTTGCGTGGGATTCATGTGCAGTATTATTTCAATGCTCCATCGTGTGTGCGTGTTGGTGTATGTGAGTGATGTGTGGGAGTGGGAGTGTTTACGTTCGTATGAGTATGAGTGTATGTGTGTTAGTGTGTATGAATGTATGATTGTACAATAGCGTGTACGGGGTGTACTTAAATGTATAATTCCGGGTTTTAGGAAGCTTCTGGTCTCATTCAATCCATTGTGGGTGTAGCTCATACTAAATTCACCCCCCCCCCTTTTCACACACACTCACACACACACGCACACACTAATGAGGGCTTAATTGGCGCTAATATCCAAGACACCCGCGCTAATGCAGTTATAATTTGTGAATATTTTTAGTTCCTTATTCAACACGAAATCACCCCCCGCCCCCCTCCCCCTCAACCCCCACCGCCTCATACTAAACCCCAACGAAAACAACCTTTCCTCAGCTTGTTTTATATAACCATGGAACTGGAGACTTACTTAAAACCAGATCGAATGATTTGATTATAAAAACAAACATTCCGCGTTTCTATTCACTCGCGTCTATTTGCGTGGTCGCCGCTTTATGAAGTCCCCATCATTGAACTCAAGTTTTTAGCTGTTAATTAGAGTTATCTTCCCTAGAATACGCGGATAAGATTTATTAATGAGAAATACGACCAGACCGCAGGTTTTTATTTATTTATTTATTTATATTTTTTTTTTGAGGAAGAAAAAGAAATACGATTCTAATAAACTTTAAGGATTAAGTTTAACCATGTTTTTTTTTAAAATGCTGTGGTATTTTATATTTTTCCTGCTTTCGTACAGCGGTAAGGTTACCATGGTAACCTGGATACTTAGTCTGCTTTAAAACTGTTTATTCGTTTGTTTTGTGTTACTTCAAAAGAGCACGGCCGCAACACCTTACAAAGGTTACAATCAATACACATAAAGTAGACATTTAATTATTCGATTTTATTTTATTTTTTTTTGCGTAAGTAATCACGCTAATGCAAACGTTCCCATCAGTAAAGAACCATTAAATAAACACAGATTTTACTGAGAGACGAATGTTTTCTCACAATGGCCGAAAAAAAAATTTAAAAAAAAATGATTAAAAAAAGATTAAATAAATTTAGATTCCCTTTCATCTGCAGACCAACAGAGAGATTTTAATCTGCAAAGCGTTAGAACCACTTTCATCTACAGATCAACAGAGACAATATGTTCTAGTTCGCTTATCAAACGCCTACGAACACATTCTCATACATACACGACTAATTATGTGGTATATATATATATATATATATATATATATATATATATATATATATATATATATATATATATATATATATATATATATATATATATATATATATATATATATATATATATATATATATATATATATATATATATATATATATATTGTGTTAAACATTACCGTATCCTAAACAACAATCTAATTAATATTTTTTCTATCTAGCTAACACTGTGCAGCAACAATCTAGAAAAGCATTACTACGTGTATTCAAATAAAACACTTTGTAATTAAAATTAAAACTTTCTTAGAGCATTATTTATCTCCTTTGAAACTAAAAGTACTCTCCATATCTCTAATGCTGTTTCTTTTTTAAAAAATCTATTTATAGATACATGGCCATCTGTCACGTGATGCGACAACGGAACACCAAGCGCATGGCCCGCGTGATCCTCGTGCTGATCTGGGCCATCTCCCTGGCCCTCATGACCCCCTGGGCCGTCTACTACACCCACGACTTCTACGCCAACGGCCCACAGACCATCCCGATCTGCGTCGAGGCATTCCCTCACGAATCCTACAAAAAAGCGTTCTTTCTTGGCGTCATATTTCTCATGTGTTACTCCTTACCCCTGCTTCTCATCGGGGCGTGTTACTTCTTGATCGGATACCGGGTCTGGAATCGCGACGCCCCTGGGATCACCTCCAGCAAAGGCGTCATCGAGAAGTCCAAAGTCCGCGTCGTCAAGATGCTGGTGGTGGTCGTCTTGCTGTTCATGTTCTCCTGGATGCCGCTGTACATCCTCCGGCTGACCCAGGACTACGGTGACTTCGACGTCACGCACAGCGAGCGGGTCAACCGCTTGATCGCGCCGTTCGCGCAGTGGATCGCGACCTCGAACAGCTGCATGAACCCTCTGGTGTACTGTCTGTTCAGCCAGAAGATCCGCCGGCGGATCCGAGCCATGCTCTGCTGCACCAAACCGGAAGCCAGGAGCCTGTACTCGACACGCTCCACCTACAACAGCGCCTTGCAGCATAGCACCAGCACCCGAGACTCGCTCATGCTCGACAACTGCGTCAACGGGAACGGCGGGCACTTCTGCGGAACCGGAAGCCTGTACCACCATCGGCCGTCGCGACAGGACAGCAAGACGATACGCTGGAACAATGTCAGGTCGACCCACGTCTGAGTTATATTCTAGTCACGTGATTTTTGAACAAGGATTGTATTGTTCTAGTTTTTGAACTCTGATCTAGTCAGTATAAATCAGGTGGCCTGAATAATATTCAGATTTTAAGAAAGAAAGGAAAAAAGCGAAACAGGATAACACAGGAGCGTTATCGCTTCTATTTGAACCAAACACTTAATCCTGGATTAACCCCTGCATCACTGCCAATTTCTGTGCTTCGTTTTTCTATGGATAATAAAAAAAAAATCCTATGGTTAAAAAAAATGAAGGAAAACAAAAATACACGTTAATCCTTTATATTTTAATCTCGTTTTTTTACTTGAAAAATAAATATTGTTTTGTATGTTCAATCGCTTCAATTATGTACAAACATATTTTAAAATTCCTACATATAAAAAAAAAAGAATCGACTACCATTTCTATTGTGTATTGTTCTATATACGGATGTCTGGTAAAGTTCAAGCGCTTTTAAACAAATTTAAACAACAACGCGTTCGTCGTGATTAAAAAAAATGTTTTTAAAGAAAATAACATTTTTTTTTCTTTCTTTACTGCTTTGTGTACAAAAAAACTTAGTATTGTTCTTCTTGCTTCAGTTGCTCAAAACAACGTAAAAACACAACGGGGAGGGTTAAGAATAGATTTTTTTTTTTTAAATCTCATCTCACATTACAAAACGCAATGTTTAATTAACCCTGCTTACAAAAAAAAAAAAGGAAAACCCATAAAACGCCCATGAGCAAAACGATTCATCATTCTGCTGTATTTTTCTTTTAAATTCCATACCTCCTGTTTCTATGGTAACCGCTCCAGTGATACAAAAGGAAGTTTTAACCTTAACCCTGGGCTTGTTTACATGGACTTTAGAACCAGGCTGTTCAATGAGCGCATTGCCCCCCCCCCCACCTTATTGTAACATTTCTCCCCCCCCCCTTCAATTGTAACATTCCCTCCCCCCGTATCGTCTTTCCTATTCCCGGAAGGACTCTTGCAGTTCTATTTTAACTCGACAGTTTGTTTCTCCCGCATCACCCCCCCCCCCCCCCCCTCAAACATCCTCTCCCCCGTTACTCCACCATCTCCTAATTACCCCCCCTTCCCCACCATCCCCTCCCCAGTAGTCTAAGCACTCCTCCCCCAGTTCTCCAATCTCCAAAGAGCCGTGAGCATGATTTAGCTCATTGGTCTGATTTATTCCATTGCAGCCCCTATCCCCCCCACTTCCTCCTCGAAGCACATTCTTACCCCAACCCCCTCACCATCCCCATTCCCAGCTCCTAATAGTCTTACGGTTCTGTAACTCAATGGTCAAGATTTATTTAACCTCGGCATCTTACCACCCCCCCCCCACACACACACACTACCCCCCCCCCCCCCCCACCAGTTCCTCCTCCAAGCACCGCCCCACCCCACCTCCTCAACCTCCCCATTCCCAGCTCCTAATAGTCTTACGGTTCTATAGTTCAATGGTCAAGTTTTCTTTAACCTCGGCATCTCACCACCACACCACCACCCCACACTACCCCCCACCCCACAGACTCTCACACTCAATGATGAAGATTTCTTACGTCAACTTCCATACCCCCCACACACCCCCACCCTCCAAGAATTCCCAGCGTTTAATTAAAACTCCCCAATCCACTGCTCCGTGTGAGCCTCCCGTTTATTAAGAACCCGAAGAACGGCCATTTACAAACAAGTATCCTTGGTTCTATTTTTAGACCAGCTAGGTCCCTAGTGGTTAAAGGTCCCCCCTTAGAAAAAACAAATCTAATTACACGTTGGACAAAGTCAACATAACTTGGAGGAGATCTATTTTTAACCATTATAAAACATTCTTTTTTTCTGTCCTGGTTTTATAATTACTTCGTAACTCTTGTATAATTATACAAAAGTGTATTTTATCTTTTATGTTAAGTAACTACTCATTTTAAAAAATACGCATTTTTCCGGAGTTGTATCCCTAAGAAATCATACTTAAAACGTATATAACTTACGTATGAAAAATAATATTTTAAAATTAAAATAATCGTTGATATGCTTTTCTGCTTTAAAAATGTATTTAAATTTTTTTTAAAGTAAACAATGATTTACATTAAAATAATCCATAATATTTGCTCAACAAAATCATTTTCAAGCTTGATTACAAAATTTCACAATATTTTGGGATAAAGCTAACAGAATTTTAACAAAAGTATCATATTTGTTTGTATATTTTAAACCGAAACACAATGAGCATTATTAAAGCCAAAAGTCGTTTAATGAATTCAACTATTACAGAAAGTATGTTTTTTTTTAACTTAGGTCTAATCAGAGGCGTAGCGACCCTTCCCGGCGCCCGGGGACAAACTTTTCGATTTGCACCCCTCCTCAAGATTTCGATTTGCACCCACCCTCATATTTTCGATTTGCACCCCCTCCCCTCAAACTTTCGATTTGCATCCCCCCCTCGAGATTTCCATTTGCACCCCCCCCCCTCAAACTTTTGATTTGCACCCCCCTCAACCTTTCAATTTATTTTTCCAAACCATTTTGGCGCCCCCTAAGGTCGGCGCCCGGGGACATATGTCCCCCCCCCCCCGCCCCCCCCCCCCCTCGCTACGCTACTGGGTCTAATACAAATTATATTGCTTTAATTTAGAACACATCTATAATTGCGTGTTAGAGGTAATTTTACTCCAGCTATTTCATACAAAGCCAAAGCAACATAATCCACTATCGAACAAAAAAAAATGATAAACGAATCCCTCTTGATCCCCTACTGAAGTAAATCAATACCGCGAACAAATGATACTTAATGCTGATGGCCTACTATTTTTAGAGATAGGATCTGGCAAAATTTGTTTCGGTAGTTAGAAAAAAAAACAACAAGCAAGGATCTTTAATTGAGTTCACATTCGAAGGAAAAAGTTGTCGTTCGTGATGTGTTTTTGGACGCAGTCATTCAACTGATCCGAACTTTTACTTTTACACAATTAACGAACAAAAAATGTTTTTGAAAAAAATATCTTCTATTCGCTTTCCAGTATAATTCTTTCTTAAATGATTCTTTGTAAATTAAAAACAAAGTATTTACATGAATGACTATCACTTACTTGAGTATATATTATTCAGAATAGTTATACAATTTTTAACATCACTAAAACATAACTAAAAGAAACAGGTTGAAAATATCCTGTTACCTCTATACACAACTGATGAAACAAGCATTTGACCAGCTTGAAGCTTGCATGTCTCCTAATTTATGATTCTATAAAGTGGTTATTTACTCATTATAATTTATTTTTCGGTTTAGTAATTTTATTGTTATACATGAACAGACGTGATCAGATATGTTATAACATGGAGACCCACGTGATCATCGACCCACTATGACGCACACCACATCGACCCATATCCCAAAATAATACACATGCCACATCGACCCATATCCCACAATAACCCACACACCTCATCGACCTATATCCCAAAATAAGCCACACACCACGACCCATATCCCACAATAACCCACACACCACATCGACCCATATCCCACAATAACCCACACACCACATCGACCCATATCCCACAATAACCCACACACCACATCGACCCATATCCCACAATAACCCACACACCACATCGACCCATATCCCACAATGACCCACACCACATCGACCCATATCCCACAATAATCCACACACGTCATCGACCTATATCCCACAATAACCCACACACCACATCGTCCCATATCCCACAATAACCCACACACCACATCGACCCATATCCCACAATGACCCACACCACATCGACCCATATCCCACAATAACCCACAAACCACATCGACCCATAGCGCACAATAATCCACACACCTCATCGACCCATATCCCACAATCACCCACACCACATCGACCCATATCTCACAATAATCCACACACCTAATCGACCCATATCCCACAATAAGCCACACACCATATCGACCCATATCCCACAATAAGCCACACACCACATCGACCCATATCCCACAATAATCCACACACCACATCGACCCATATCCCACAATAATCCACACACCACATCGACCCATATCCCACAATAATCCACACACCTCATCGACCTATATCCCACAATGACCCACACCACATCGACCCATATCCCACAATAACCCACAAAACACATCGACCCATAGCGCACAATGATCCACTCGCCACATTAACCCATATCCCACAACGACCAACACCACAACGACCAACACCACAACGACCAACACCACAACGACCAACACCACAACGACCAACACCACAACGACCAACACCACAACGACCAACACCACAACGACCAACACCACAACGACCAACACCACAATGACCAACATACCACATGAACTCCCACCCCACAACGACTCATACCCCACAAGGACCCACACCCTACATTAACCCATCTCCCACAATGACCCACACACTACATCAACTCCCACCACACAATGACGCACACCCCACAAGGACCCACACCACACAATGACGCACACACCACACTAACCCACATACCACAATTATCCACACACCTAATCAAACCACGCCACACATTAACCCACACTCCACAATGACTCACAACCCCATAAAGCAACACCCCACAAAAAGCTATACCCCCACATTCCAAAATTACCCACACCATCATTCAAGCAAACATTCCCCCACACCATCTACCCCACACATTCTTTACAAATCAACCAAGTAACACTACCATGTAGCTATTCCACACACTATACCAACTTCACAAATTGATTGTGTCCCTTGATTGGCGTATGATGTCACATCTTGACCTAGGGTATACTGTAACTCAAAAATAAAAATTTACGAGACATCAAAGTAAAAAACTATAAAGTGCCTTTTATTTCCACTCTGTCTGTTTCATACTTGTCCTAGGCTCCTATTTAAAATAAAGTTTGAAAATATCAGCCTCAAATTTCATAAATATAAAAATCTTACATAATATCCTTGTTTCACCTTCTGTCATTACTTTACAAATACATTTTCAATTATAGTGGAAAAACAAATACATTTTCTTTAATTTGGCTACACACAATGTATGTACAATTATTGTGTAAACATCTATCTTTTGATACAAACCATAGAAAACAAGGTAACTTGGATTGTTCCCATCCCCTATCTTTAATTCAGTTACCAAATATGGTGATCAATATTCACATGAGTAATGGTCTACTAGAGAGGGCTGGATGTAAAATTTAGTTGTTAATTCATACCGGTGTTGGCTAAACGTATAATAAAGTAATCTTTCATAGGTTAATGTATTATTTTTTTATTCTCTTCAAATTTGGTGATATGTATATATATATATATATATATATATATATATATATATATATATATATATATATATATATATATATATATATATATATATATATATATATATATATGTGTGTGTATATATATATATATATATATATATATATATATATATATGTGTGTGTATATATATATATATATATATACCTATATATATATATATATATATATCTATATATATATATATACCTATATATATATATATATATATATATATATATATATATATATATATATATATATATATATATATATATATATATATATATTATATATATATATACCTATATATATATATATATCTATATATATATATATATATATATATATATATATATATATATATATATATATATATATATATATATATATATAGGTATATTCAGTTAATGCATACCTTGATATGTTAAAGACCATCTGTTTTGTTAAATGTATTGATTAATATTTTTTTTATATACAGTTTGGGATGTTCATATAATAGGTATTAACTGGATTTATTATCACTCCATAACAGCAACAGAAGAAAATGGTGTATACTTTCATGCATGAAATAACAGTACCAACTCCAACCTCCCCACACGTTTTCCTGCCCGCATCCTACTTTTTCTGCCAGCGCCAACGAACACACCCTTACCCTCAGTCCCCCCCCCCCCTCCCCGTCCCGCTAACCCCCCCCCCCCCCCCGCCCGACTGTGGCGTTTCTTTCAACTCCCAAGCTTACATCATTGTTACAAATATAAATAAAAACGAATTCATTTTTGACACTTTTTTTTTTAAAGATACATACAAATATGTAATTGGAAAATGCGTTTTTAATTTTCGTTGTTGCTGTTTTCAAAAATGTTTTCAACGAAAAGAAATTCACACAATGTTCTCGTTTAATAGAATTATAATACAATTGCCTTTGTGTAATGAAATGCATGTAAATTTGTCGGTTAAAACATCAATAAAAAGTTACCAATTTGTGTGTTTAATTATTATTCCACAAATAAATTTAACATTCTAGTTAATGATACCCTTTATTCTATTTGAATAATAATCTTTTATATTATCAGAATTTGATGTGTAACCACACATACTTGTTTTTCTATACAATTACTATTAATTATCTCCCTTTTTTTTAGGCTGAGTGATATCCCCTGCTGCTTCTTCGTTTTAGTTATGGGCGGTAATCCCATCAACGTGTGTTCTGCCAATATCGTAGTTACGGTTATAATTAAAGTGAGGGTTAGATCTAGGGTTAGAGTTGAAGCCATGGTTAATGTTTAGGTAACCAGTAAAATGTAATTTTCGTTACGCTTTGTACAAAGAAATTCATGTTTGAAGACAAATTTTTAAACTCCGTGTTTTAAAATTGGAACTATGTGATATAATTTCTTTTAAATATATTTATCTATTTATTGTTATATTGTATGTACATGTGTAAATAACAGACAAAATACAGAAGTGACTATATAAGATGAATATAAACTTGTAAAAATGAATCGTCTTATTTGCTAATTTTTATTCATGTTTATTGTTAAAAAGTGAAAAAAAACCTTTGCGAAATTTATATGCTTAAGATTTTTTTTTTCAAGATCTTTATGAAATAAAAATGTTCAACGCAATGCACACCATCTATTGTTTTTTCTTTCTTTTTTAATCTTAATGTTTTTTTTTTTTTGCTTCGCCATGTAAGCAACATCTGGTAAAAGGAGTATCGATGGAAGTAATGTAATCGTGCTAAGGAAATCGAAATCGAGATTTTTATTATTCCCTACGTTTTACACATGGAAAAAAAATGCAGTCTTGTCTGTATGTTTATCTTTCTTTACTCCTTCTTTATTTCTCTCCCACTCTCCCTCTTTGTGTGTGTCTCTCTCTGTCTCTCTCTGTCTCTCTCTCTCTATCTTCGGTTTTTTTCAAAAACTGATAACTGAGTATCGTTTAAGTCCACACTGTATATAGGTATTCATATAAACATATTATATCCTCCAAATAGTCTTTACCTACTTATGAGCGATTTCCGATAACCGGAAGTTGTGTTTTACTCTAATTCCAGTTTCTTGAAAACCTTCAGAATTTGATACATTTATGTCGTCATCGCCCATGTTTTCTGGAAATACCAGAATTTTTGCCACAATCCATTTCACACAATTTTTTGACATACGAGTGGTTTAACCATAAGCCTTTTCACACAATTTATTGACATACGAGTGGTTTTGCCACAAGCCGTTTCACACACGTTTTTTTGCACCAAGACATGTCTACAAAAACACCCCTTTGTTGTGCATAGCTACTCTAGTAGACACCATTCGCTGGTGTGTTGTCACTGTACAACTGAGTTCAACTCCATTCTCATAGCAAGGATTTTACAACACTACAAAACCAGTCAATTATCGACAACTGAGTTTAACTCCATTCTCTTAGCAAGGATTTTACAACACTACAAAATCTATCAATTATCGACAACTGTGTTTTACTCCATTCACTTACCAAGGATTTTACAACACTACAAAATCCATCAACAATCAACAACAACACAATGCCCTTGTCACCAGGATAGCCATGCTACATCCCATCCTACGCATGTTAGAATTATCTGCCCTTAGGTGTTTGTGTTTAATCATCAGGATTCTAAATTATAATTACTTTGCTATTCCTAATTAATTGTATAATTAATTTCTGCTCTGATAATTAATGTATATTTACATTGGATAATTAGCGACGTAGATTAAATGTTTTTAAGGCGATGTCTCGCCTAAAGCAGAAATATTTTTGTATATTTTCACATAACTTGCATTGTTTCGAAATGGATTCTCATCTACTAGATAAAACGGCATAACCATTCACCATTCAATGTGTTGATAATTCGTTTCCCATACTGTCTAATGGTACACACTCTCTTCTCTCTACTTGCTGAGTGCTGCGATGGACAGTGTTTTTCATTTATTTTGGTACAGTGTTGTTTTGGTTTAGAGGATTTGATTCGAATCATTTTAACAAGGGGCAGGTTTTTAGATCTTCCTTTGTTAAACTATTAAACTGTATATATATATATATATATATATATATATATATATATATATATATATATATATATATATATATATATATATATATATATATATATGGAACTGCAATGGTTGCTATGATGTTTTTAACATCTTTTTGGTCTTTATATATGTTGAGTTATTTTTTCATTCGTTTTGTATAATCATAAACGAATCCTAATAACGAACATCTTATTGAAGACGAGCTTAAGTTAAATAATTAGTAAAAATGTAGAGATAATAGAAAATGTAAAATGTAATTTTTCCTCCTTCTTTATATAAAAACAAACATTTCTAGGGCGTCTGTTCAAATTTGAATATTGATGTAAGTTGACTGCGTATTATTCAGCGAACTTGGCTTTTCGTGTGAATCGTAATGATAAAAATAGAAGGTACGGCTCATAGAAATTTTATTGGTCAGTATCTAAGTATTCAGTTATATTTTTCAGTATCTAGATTCAAATAGTGTGGTCAGTGGCTAAATTGTTAAACGGAGTGGTCAGTGTCTTGATTCAAATGGTGTGTTCAGTGTTTAAATATTTACATGGATTGGTCAATGTCTAATATTTAAATAGTTGGTCATTGTCTAGATTCAAATAGTTGGTCATTGTCTAGATTCAAATAGTTGGTCATTGTCTAGATTGAAATAGTGTGGTCAGTCTCTAAACATTGAAATAGATTGACCCGTGTCCATACAATCACAAAGCGTTGTTAGTGTCTAAAAAATTCTATTTCATCAAATATCAAAACGTCTCAAATACTCGATTGCAACTAATAATCAAATCATAAGAAATCATTCAAACTCATCGCACAAAATGGATCTTAACCATTATGTCCATATATATATATATATATATATATATATATATATATATATATATATATATATATATATATATATGAGTTGTAATCAGTGTTCCAGATGTAGAACGAGACCATTGACCGAAATGTCCAGTTCTCATGACGTCCCTTTATCTAGGCCATGGAAGGTTGACCGAATATCGACATGCCCGAGTGCCATTTTGAATTAATTTAATGTTGCTCTAATTAAGTGATTTACATAATTAGAGATAGGATTTATTTATATAAGCGTACGTCGGTGAAAAAGAAAAAAATAATCTTGTACTATTAGTTTTTCTCTATCCAAAAAGTAAATTTCTCAGCGCTATTATCGTTAATGTAGATGGCAAAATAGTTAGCTTTTAGATCTACATGTTTGATTTTTTTTTCTGGAAAGTTTTTGGCTTTTAGGCAGTTGGTTTTCAAAGAGCTGGTTTACATGTACTTCGCTTATGTGAAAATTAATGCATAAGAAAGACATGTTGACGTATTTTTCCCACGTTTTTTTTATAATCTCGCAATAAAATCGTTCAGTTATTTTCATTTAGGATTCAGAAGTTTTATTAAAGCGAAACTATTAAGGAGTAAATTTGACATTGAGTATTAGATGCTGGTCAACCACTTTATTATTCCGGTATTTTCAAAGAATGTTGTGTACCGGTAGAACAATTGGAAACCTAGGGGGAAGAAAAGTTGGAGAGTGTAAGCAATCTTGTTTTTCAACTCATAATGTAATCCAGAGGCGTAGCCGGGGGGGGGGTGCGGGGGGGGGGGTGCGGACCGCACCGGGTGACACCTTTTACGGGGGTGACACCAAGGCAAAAGATAGTAAAATATATAGAGAAAAATTTGAGAGGGGGGGGGTGCAAATTGAAAGTTTGAAGTTTGTGTCCCTGGGAAGAGTCGCTAAGCCTCTGGGGGGTGACGCCATTAAGTGCCGCATCGGGTGACACCCGACCTCGCTACAGCACTGATGTAATCAACCACTAAACTGGGTTTTAAGTCAATGATCTAGAGTATTCTAGATTGTTAAACACAGGAAACCTATAAGGGAAATGAAGCGAGGAATCAAACTACCATTAAGGATAACTTAAGAAGACCTTGGCGAAACAGATAACTCAAGTCAGGTGGATGTCTTGAGAGCGAGTCCATTACCAGTTTTAAAAAAAACGTTCAGAATGTGTAGGCATTCCAGCAGACAATCATTAACCAAACAAAACACTGACGTCATGTGTAAGATTCGAGATTTGAGTCAGGTGATCTAGATGAAGTCATGGACGTCCTACTGACTCGGGTCAGGTGTTCTGTGGAGTCAGGGACGTCCTACTGACTCGAGTCAGGTGTTCTGTGGAGTCAGGGACGTCGTAATGACTCGAGTCAGGTGTTCTGTGGAGTCAGGGACGTCGTAATGACTCGAGTCAGGTGTTCTGTGGAGTCAGGGACGTCCTACTGACTAGAGTCAGGTGTTCTGGGTGGAGCTACCATTTTAGATATTATGTAGGGGTGATGTCCGTTATTACTGATATATATATATATATATATATATATATATATATATATATATATATATATATATATATATCTTTCTCCATCTTCCCATCGTGATTGAGAAGAGACAACGATCAATGCAAGCGCAACAACAATTATTTTCTCATCCTATATTGTATAACTAATTATAATTTCGTATTCCTAATTGAAGAAAATGTTAAGCATTATCCTGAGTTAATTATTATTTAGAATTTATACGACATGTTTAAAGCCTAATAAAATAGCTTCATCAAAGATTATAAAGACCCAGTAGACATTTTATTGAAAATAAACCTTGTTTATTTTGCTGTTAATTAGAAAATAAAAAATCAAAGAAATTTTCTGTAAAATAAAATTAAAAATAAATAAATAATTATTCTTTCTGGTTTATATCTTCATTTAATACAACCTTGATGAACTAGTAAAAAAAACAATGAAACTTAATTTATGCTCTCCTGTCTAGCATTGAAAACTGGAAATTAGATGCTTTTTTGTTTTAGAAAAATACTGTCTAAAATAGTTAATCTGTTTTCTTAAGTTTGAAAAACGCTTCCACTAAAAAGTTAGTATCTATCGCAAAGGTTACTCTATATAAAAGGGTTAAATTCTATTTTTAAACGTGATTTAATTGTCATTAGAAGTGATTAGTGAAGAGGTTCTAATTTAGTTTAATGAAATAATTACTATTTATTTAGAAACGATTTTTGTAGGCATCTAATATTTTTTTTCCATTAATTAACTTTTAATGAGAAGACAAACGTAGCTTGTTTCTAATTACATATAACAAAGGGGCGTTTCTTTTAATAATTATAATTAACATCTAATTAAATGCCATTATATAAATGAATTGTCACGTTGATAAAAGTTTTGATTAGCGTCAAGTTTTATAACATGTTTTCTCTCTTTTTTGTGAAGAAATTAAATATTATTGGATTAAATGCACGCAAGCGAAATGACCAAACAAAAATCTGACTGCATCATCAATCAATACATCCAGAGGCGTAGCGAGGGGGGGGCGGGGGGCGGGGGGGGACATATGTCCCCGGGCGCCGACCTTAGGGGGGGCGCCAAATTGAAAGTTCGAGGGGGGGTGCAAATCGAAAATTTGCTCCCGAGGGGGGCGCCAAATTGAAAGTATGTCCCCGGGCGCCGGGAAGGGTCGCTACGCCTCTGAATACATCAGTTAATAGAATCGAGGAAAATACTGCCCGACTAGAGAAAAACAATTTGAACGCCACTTTTTTTTTTAAGGTTCCAAAGAGGTCTAGAAAACTTTCTTTTCATTATAATATCTATATTAATATATTGATTATATTTCTAATGGTGACATTAAATGGTTGGGTAATGATCTTGAGATATAAGACCACCTTTTTTTATTTGCATTGATGCATTTGCGGATTCAGGAGACAATGGTTTATAAATGTTGATGACATTTTTTGGCTGCAAGACATGTCTACTAAAACACCCCTTTGTTGTACATAGCTACTATAGTAGACACCATTCGCGCTGGTGTGTTTTCCGTTTACAATTGTGTTCAACTCTATTCTCTTAGCAAGGATTTTACTATATATATATATATATATATATATATATATATATATATATATATATATATATTACTATATATATATATATACATATCTATATATATAGAACAATCCCAATGATAACATTTGCCCCACGTTATTGTTGCTGAAATGATTGCTAATGTTGTTAAGAATTTATCAAATACGCTGCAATGCAACAACTAACAACTTTAAAAAAATATCAATTTGTAACACTAAAACTCTTCAAGATTTCATTTCATCCCATAATTGTTTTCTTTATACACGCCCAGGAAATAAGATAAAAATAATTATTCTATATTATCCACGAACTTTAAAATTATTTTTTGGTTTATTTACGCCTCTGAAACTCTAGCTAGATTGATGTTACAACGCAGCATATATTTTAAAAAAATTAAGAAAATAAAAAATATTTTCGCAGGCAATAGCAAAACTGGCTCTGTGTTATGTCAAGTGGACTAATGGATGGAAAATTTAAATAACATTGCTTGTTTTGATCTATTGTTTTTTTTTATAAAGCTTTATAACATAATTAAATAACAATACACGAAAAACTGATAAATAAAAAAAAAAAATAATGAAATATAAAAAAAAATAAAAATAAAAAAAATAAAAAAATAAATAAATGTATATGTATATATGTATGTATGTAAGAAGGCGTCAACGGCAGCCTGTTAGGTCATGACGCGAGGCTACACCTCTGAGTACCATCAGATTTCCAGACCAACAAAATCGACAGGTCGTGCTAACCCTAAGATATCAATCAAGGTTAATGACCTCTAGCAGATTTGTTTACCCAAGCGTTAAATGGACCCAGTAGACCATGTCTCAAGTAGAAGATAAACAGGAAACACATTGTTTTTTTTGTTGTTTTTTAAGTTGGGCGCCCCTAACACCTGGGGTGGCGGGGGTGGGGGGGGGGGGGGACAGGATGGGGGGACTTTTACAGTGCTAGGTAATTTTTTGCTACCTAGTAATTAAAGGTCCCTTTTCGAAACCTGACGGTCCATGAAGCAAGTAAAGTAGAGTTCACCTGTTTCTGTGGCCTCGGCATACAAGACTGTGTGGCATAGGGGTAGAGTGCTAGACTTTTAAGCCGAAATTCTACTGTACATTTTATAATTATATATATATATATATATATATATATATATATATATATATATATATATATATATATATATATATATATATATTTTATATATATATATATATATATATATATATATATATATATATATATATATATATGTGTGTGTGTGTATGTATATTCGGGTCAGACTAGTGAGTCATAAGACATAATCTGTTATTGCTATTTAGCTATTCATTAGTTCTTTTCTGTGATCTTGTATTATATCGGCCCTTGCTCATCTGTACGACTCAATGATTAACCCGTTTAGTGGCCAGCGGCCAGCGAATGTATTCAGCCGTCAGAGGGTTAATAATGTATCCACGTTCGTTTTCCTGTCGCTTCAGATCTGAGTTCCCGTCTCCTAGCTGAATGATGGCTGTTGTTATGGGAAAATCTTGACGCTGTGGGAATAGAAAGGTTCTAATGTAGTTTCTATGTCGAGCAATTGGGGATTGGACTCTTAAGGTTGTAGAAATGTGTATTAAGTAATTGGGAATTTTTTTCTCGTCGTAGACTGTATATAGGATGGGTAATTGTATACGATTGTATTGCATTTGTCTTGATTATATAGCGGCTTGACTAATAAGGAATAATGGAATTTATTACGAGATAACAATACAGAATTGGTTGAGGAAAAATGCAATTGTGTAATAATCGTGACCGGTAATACTTTAAAATTGAAAATGAAGTTATGTAAGTTAACGCATTAGTGTAATGTAGTGATTGCATATGTTTTCGTTGTGATGTAATTGTGAACACTTAATACATGAGTTGCATGGTCTATTCTAGACATTTTCATATACTCAGACTAATTAATCTTCTTATTATGTTAATTTTTGTTGTTGGAAAATCGGGGAACATAATTTTCTGTTCTGACTTTTTAACCATCTTGGGAAAAAAAAATCTTTAACACGTTTTTTTATTATAGTGTAATGGAATACAATTTTAGTTTTGAATTTTAACTATATTAAGGTTTTTATTTATAAACCAAAACGATATTAAAGATTGGGTAATTTCAAACATAAACGAGTGCTTACTAAAGTAGAGATATTTTATATTTGCATAGATGATTCTCATTCATTAAAGATAAATGTACATTAGTGAGCTGTGCTAACACAATCACGAACAATTACCTTAAGGTTGAAGTAAGAAGTGATATGCGCCGTGGAGAGTAATACGATAAAAAAATAATAACAACAAAATTCAGACTTTTCCTTAACAGCTGAACAAGCCGCATATAGTGTGATGTCATACTTTAACGTTAAAAAAAGTAATGTTAGAATTAGAATTGGAATTGCAGCCATTAATTCGCGTTTTTGAAAACTGATTTTTGTTATTGTAACAGAAATTAATTAATTACTCTATATTAACAAAGTTCAGTTATTATTTGAAAAACCAAAAATAAATGCTTAAATGTGTGTAGGGGAAGGTAAAAATTGTCCACAAAAAGCGTGACGTCATTTATGGATGACCCCTTTCCTTTATCGGACAGAGGAAGTAGAGTACATCTGTTTTAATGACAACAGCATAACAGGGGATAGTGGAGTCAGCACAATGCTGACACCTTCGCTTTCTCAACATGAGTCAGGTACCCATCATCAACGTCTTAACACTTAGTCTAGAGATCCGAACTCGACACTTGCAGGTTAGCCGGTCATAAGCTCTACAATTCGACCATGCCGTCCACACACAGTTATGATTTAAAATTTGAAAAACTCCAGTGTGTTACAAATGACAATAGAAGTCCCTGACAAAACAACATCCAACTACTAGGACGTGATGGATCGCCTTCAGCAAAAAAAAAAAAAATATTCTACAGAAGACAATAGGTTTGATCCAATGTCGGATTTCTTCTGGAAGTCAGAACGGTTATATTTGTTCTAGACATCTGAAAATTTAAAGCTGTGTTTTTTATTCAAGTCTGAAAAACATTTTTAAACTAATAAAAGGATAAGTCATTAAAAATTGAATCAACGAAGCAAAGTTTTGATTCGTTTAACGTTTGCCTTGAAGAAACAGCTTGTTTTTTCTCGCATAAAATGGACTGTATGGTATTTTCTTATAAAACACTATATTAAATTAATACAAAATATTCTTATTGGTCGTTACAGGAATTACATCATCGATGCCTGTAGCAGTAAAATAACGTAAAACAACTTCCGTTTTGAGGGTCCACCCCTCACCCCCCCCCCCCTTACGCTATTGCAATAAAATATTATCACATTTTCATTCACGTATTTTTAACGTAATATTAAAGTGCTATTAAAGTATAGTTAAAATGTAATTACATAATACTAAAGTGTAATCAAACTATTATTATATTATCATCCAAAGTATCACCAAAGTATTAAGAACAGCATAGTGCTGGCGACACTGTCTTCTCATATGTTGAGGTCGAAGAAACAGATAAACTCTTCTTCCCCTTCCCAATGGACAATCACGTTCCTAATTATACTTTATTTAAAATATTATACATTAATCATTAAAGCATCAATCTGAAACATGTGTTTTTGGAGTGTCTAAATTAAACGTTTCTAATTTCAACTGTTTAAATTTTTTTAATGAGCTTAGGGCAGTAGGATCTTCTTCATGTTCTTCTACGTTCTTAATTTTAGTGTTGGAAGGTATCCCCTCCAACACATTTAAGTATATATGTCAACTGGTTATGCGCCATTGAGGCGAATGACTCCGATTTCAACCTGCTGTTTTTTGGATTTGCTTCCATAGCCTTCGTCCAACCAAGAACAAACTACAAGGCAGCAATTGTTTGATTTTGGACTTATCTCTCCTAGAAGAGTGGCTGTCCCCAGCTAACGAGCCTCATCTGCCCGAGGGTTCGAACTCGAGTCTTTTTGGTTCAGCAACGCTTAGTCTAAACCGACTCGACCACGCCGACCCCCTGACAGTAGGATGATAACCTTTTGCGTGACGAACAGTGACTAGCGTATAAAAGTGAGCACTAATCCATGATGAATACAGTGACTCATTACATCTGGCACGCTAACATGTTCGTCTCGTCAGACTAGATTGTACAGACGACAGAACTGACTGACTAGCACATGAAAATAAGATGTAACAACCCAAGTACCATTACATCATCATTTCCTGTTCGTGCCCAAGATACGTTGGGCAGATGAAGTAGAGTTCATCTCGGCATATGAAGGTATAGCGTGGTCAGCACTATGCCCAGCCGCCTTTGTTTCCCTAAATTGAGTTAGGTACCCATCATAGCTGGGTGGACTCATTTGAAGTCGGATTCGAACTCGAGAATCTCGAATTAGCAGTCTAGCCACACCGTCTCTCAAGTGCCATGTATTATAAACCCGACGTTACCTGTGTACCTACCCACATTTTCGAAAATACCACCCCAAGATCATAAAATATAGCATCCCAAGTATCATCTATATATATAATTCTCTTCTTCGAGCCGTTAGAAAACAAGCTGCAAACGCTCTTCCTACCTCCCCACCCCTACATGGTTTTAGTGAGCTGTGTTCACTCTAAATGTTTACAAGCAGAGCCAACGATTTTAAACGTAGGGGGGGGGAAGGAGGGGTGAGGGAAGCAAGGGGGGGGGGGGGTTATGGTCCTTAACGAGCTACTTATAGTGTTTTAAAAAAATATTTTCAGTGTCAGCGTTGGTACTGTCGAATTCACAAATTATGAATTATTGAAAATTAGAAACAACTAAATAGCGGCGTATGTTATGCCGCGGGCCGGCTCGTACATACTAACTCTACAATTAGAAATACCAACCAAAGTATCAGATGTACCAACCCGAAATTCAGATATACCAAAACAAGAATCAGATATACCAGCCCAAAAATCAGATATACCAACACAAGAATGAGAGATACCAACACAAGTATTGTATGTACCAACCAGTAGCGTAGCGAGGGGGGTGGGGGCGGGGGGAGACATATGTCCCCGGGCGCCGACCTCAGGGGGGCGCCAAAATGGGTTGTAAAAATAAATTGAAAGGTTATGGGGGGTGCAAATTGAAAGTTTGAGGGGGGGGGGATGCAAATCGAAATCTCGAGGGGGGGGGGGGTGCAAATCGAAATCTCGAGGGGGGGGGGGGCTTGCAAATCGAAATCTTGAGGGGGGGGGGCTGCAAATCGAAAAGTTTGTCCCCGGGCGCCGGGAAGGGTCGCTACGCCTCTGGTACCAACCCGGGTATCAGATAAACCAACCCCTTGTATAAAAAATACCAACCCAAGTATTATTATATTCCAACCTCTTGAATCAGCCAGACAAGCACAATAACTAAACATAACTCAAATAACCAGACAGACTTGAGACAGAAAAAAAAACAACTAACCCACTTTAAAAAAAAAAATCATAATTGTATGTTTTTTTTTTTTGTCATTCCTGATGACCAGTTGTGAGCCGAACCAAAGCCTGCAATTTGTCGGAGTTCGAGGCATTTTTTTTTAAAGTCCACCTGAACTCCTAGCCGTCTGCTTCTTTGTAATTTCCCGCCACACGCTCTCCACAGCTTTGAGACCAACTCAACTGGAGTTTTTTTTTTTAAATGGCTAGCACAGTACTCTTAGAATTCAGTCGAGTTTCATTCAACATTAATACCTCTTTAAATATCGAAATCTTTGAAATTGTGGGTAAAGTGGAGCGAATGACGAAATGAACGACATAGTTTGCGTGTGACAAGCAATTTATTTATTTTATACCTGGCTTGATGTATAAAATAATTTTGACATATAATTAGTTTGACTCGTGTCTGTTGCGTTATAGGTTTTAAACCAGTCTGTGCAGTATTCGAACCCGCAGGCATTCATGTTTATAGAATTGTTAAGCTAACGGTAAATAGAGGTTTTGTAAATCAATACAAGTTTATAATCAATTTCGAATTGTTTTTTGACTCTATTGTTTTTGGGAAATGCTGGTTTAATTTAGAACAGAATATAATGTTGAGAGGGGTGTGGGGTGAGATTGAGTACAAACTCTAAACCTCGTAGTCTCGCCTAGGACTCTGTGGGAGAAATACTAAACGCAACAAATTTTGTGCTAAACCCCCCCCCCCCCTCCCACCAACCACATTCCAGATTAAGTGCGTATAGTTGATCACATTAATATTTGTTACATTTAGTAACATTTATATATATTTAGGGGATGATGTGGTCGAATGGTAGAGCGCTTGAGTATTAGCACGAAGGTCTCTCTAGTTCGGATCTTGGTTCGGACTCGTGACCGCAGAACGTCCCTGAGTCTACCCAGCTCTATTGGGTACCTGAATCACGTTAGGGAATATAAAGACGGATGGGCATTTTGCTGACCACACTATCCCTTCTTTAGCCGAGGTCATTTATTTAAAAGGTTAACTCTACTTCATCTGCTCATTGTGTCTTTTGGGCATGAACGGGAAAATATGATGAAATTAACTACAACAGATAGACTAATGTTAGAAGTTTAATTTTTGTTTAGGTGTCACCCGCCTCGCTGGCGTCGATGTTTGACAGTCACACCTAATGACGACATTACTTTAGACTCCCCAACTCCATCCTATTCTCTCTCTCTCTCTCTCCCTCTCTCTCTCTCTATCTCACTCACGTTATTTTTTCATATACAACTTTACTATTTAAACAAGAAACCATTTGACTCTAGCTCTTCTTTTTATAAACAACTAGTATCGTGATTAATCAATCAAAAAATCGTAAACAAAACCTAATTTTGAAACAAAAATATCTGATATGTCCATGACTCTTGTAATGACGCTATTTATATCTTGTAATATTCTTAGACAAACAGTATCTGAATGCCTCTCTGTCATTTTTGCCGTTATAAAATAAATTCTTGACGACGTGTGTCAATTAAATTATCTCATATTCTATTTTCAAATCCTATTTTTTTAAACTCCCCCGTAGAAATATGTGCCACGGGCGAGAAATATATCTGGATCTTCATGTCGAAGGGGAATTGTGCAAAAAAATAAATAAAATGAAATAAAAAAATGTTGCGTTTGTAAAATACATTAAAATTGACTTCCTGGATTTTTTAAGATTTCCCAAATATGCCATTACGAAAACTGTAAAACACGACATTAGAATAATGTATTTAACGGTGTGAATCATACTTGATATTCAATTAGGTGGGCTCTAAATAATAATTTAAAAAAAAAACGGAGCGTACGTCCAAGAGAACTTGATATGCTTCTTTAGTGTATTTTCATCTTTTGTATAATTAAGTATAGACTGTTTACAGAAGTATCATTTGTATAATTAAGTAAAGTCTGTTTACAGAAGTATCATTTGTATAATTAAGTATAGTCTGTTTACTAAAGTATCATTAATTGTATAATTAAGTATAGTCTGTTTACTAAAGTATCATTTGTATAATTAAGTATAGTATGTTTACTAAAGTATCATTATTTGTATAATTAAGTATAGTCTGTTTACTAAAGTATAATTTGTATAATTAAGTATAGTCTGTTTACAGAAGTATAATTTGTATAAGTATAGTCTGTTTACAGAAGTATAATTTGTATAATTAAGTAGAGTCTGTTTACTGAAGTATCATTTGTATAATTAAGTAGAGTCTGTTTACTGAAGTATCATTTGTTTAATTGAGTATAATCTGTTTACAGAAGTATAATTTGTATAATTAAATATAATCGGTAGACAGAAGAATAATTTGTGCTATTGTTTAAATAGATACGTTTCGTCTTAAAGAATAAATTAGTTATTGAGAACTGACCGTAAGTATCGTCCGTAGATATTGTCCATAAGTATCGTCCGTAAATATCGTTCGTATAATGTAGCTATGTATAATGTAGTTATAATGTAGCTATGATCTGTATGTTTAAGTATCGTTTGTATATTTAAGTATCTACCTGAAAGTATATTATGTTGTCTCTATAATTTAAGTATCGTTTGCATACTAAAGTGTCGTCTGTATAATTAAGTATCGTCTGCCCAACTATTTTCACATAAGCGCTCCCTAGTGTGCATAAGCACTAGCTTGATAGTTAACAAGATTCGATTACCATCGATTTGCTAGTTGAGTTAGTATCGCAAGCGGTGTAATCAGCGAGTCTAGACAAACCAATCGATGTACTAATTAATCACCGAAGTAGTGGGCTATCAAACGGAAAGGGAATAAAATTGGATCTAATCACTTATGTAAAGCTGGTTTTATTTTTTTGTAAACCTTTGATACAGCAAAAAAAAATCTCTATTAGGATTCACCACAGAAACATTACAAAACAGTGACTTTATAGGCGGAATCTCTCACTCTCTATTACTCTCCTTCTCTGTCTCCTCCCCCATCTTTCTCTCTCTTTACATATATATATATATATATATATATATATATATATATATATATATATATATATATATATATATATATATATATATATATATATATATATATATATATATATATATAATGTACAGTAGAATTTCAGCTTAAAAGTCTAGCACTCTACCACTATGCCGAGGCAACAGAAACAGGTGAACTCTACTTTACTTGCCTCATGGACTATCAAGTTTCGAAAAGGGAACTTTAATTACTAAGTAGTAAAAAATTACCTAGCACGGTTCAAGTTCCTTCCACCCCCCCCCCCCCCGCCACCCCAACATTTAAAAAAAACAAGGTGTTTCCTGTTTATCTTCTACTTGAGACATGGTCTACTGGGTCCATTTCACGCTTGACTAAACAAATCTGCTAGAGGTCATTAACCTTGATTGATATCTTAGGGTTAGCACGACCTGTCGATTAGGTTGGTCTGGAAATCTGAAGGTGCTCAGAGGTGTAGCCTGGCGTCATGAACTAGCGGGCTGACATAGACGGCTTCATACCTACATACATACATATAAGGCTATCTCTGTGATTTTATACTAGGATTTGTATAATTGAGAGTTGTTTCTTGAATTAAAAAGTATTCTTTATCAAACTTTAACTAGAATTGAAGGTTGATTTTAAAATATTCTTACGTTTACAACTAGGATTTTTAAAATTAAAAAATTTCGCTCTGCCTCTTTTTCTTTACGTTTTTACAAATAATAATTGCTATGTTAGATGAAAATCAAAAGTTCTCGAAAAAAATATTTTTCTTTGTTTGACAGTGATAAGGATTCTGTTTGTTTTTTTTTAAAAAATCGGAACTAGGACAATGCATTGTTTCCTTAAGTTCAGCCCAAATTAATATCATGTTGCGAGACAACACATGTGTCAACTCTGAATATTGGCCAATCACAAACTACACATTTTTAATCTTATAAATAAATTATGATAATGATTTATGGCGTGGTCGAATGGTAGAGCATAGGACTGGTAAGTCGAAAGTCTCGAGTTCGAATTAGCATTCAATTCTGTAAACGTCCCTGAGTCCACCCAGATAGATGGGTACCTGACTCACGTTGGAGTAAGTAAAGACGGCTGGACTAAGTGCAGACCACACTATGTTTTCAAATGCCCAGGTCACTGAAACAGGTGAACTCTACTTTATCTTAGACGATTGACGATACCGATGCCTGATAATAGACTCTTCCTAAAATAGGTGTATTAAGTTTTAGTAGTATTGTAATCTCTAGTTTTATTGTCAGAAATTAGGGTTAGGCGTATGGTAGGAATACGGTTGTGGTTAGGGATGACATAAGCCAGCCATGTGTGTATTTTAGTTAACTACCAGTAACCTAATACCCCTTTTTTAAAAGGAAAATTCTATTATCGGTCACTGGTATAAAAATCCCCCCCCCCTTTCTCGTTTAATAAGAATCAAGCTTATATTCATCATAATTAAAATTTCATGATTACAAATATCAAGTTTACAACTATCAAGTTTACACATATTAGGTACACACATATCAAGTTAACAAATATCAAGTTTTTAGTGTCGGTGCAGAATTCACAAAGAACAAAAGTATCATACATTGCTAACAACGAACAGGAATACACGAAAACGAAAATCACAAATGTTTAAATACGTTGAGAGATATGTTCATGCTATCCTAGCCTCTACCAAATATTCGAACATCTCGGTGTACGTGAAAAAGCAGAGGTCACTGACTCCCCCACTCCCACCCTTACCCAGAGGCGCAGCGACCCATTCCGGCACCCGGGGCGAACTATTAAATTTCCGCCCCTTCCTAAGCCTTCCTAGTATAAAAATATAGTTATTCTCGTTGGCGAAAAAGCCCCCCCCCCCGCCTTTTTTTTTTGGAAATTGTTTTAGGGGGTGTAGCTTTAATTATGATGTCACAGGATTGATGTAGATAACAGGTAAATCAACCAGAACAAAGTAACTGCCTGTTTCCTGAAGTTTAACTGTGCTTAATGCGGTATGTAGCTCAAAATGAGCTTCTTTTTCATTCTATCCAGTTTGGCGCCCCCTTTTGGTTCGGCGCCCGGTGCGACCGTCCCACCAGCCCACTCCTAGCTACGCCTCTGCCATTACCCCAACAAAAAATTCCCTGCTGCATCTACGCCGCAGTGTTAAATAACTTATCAAGGCCAACTTGATAAAGTACTCATCTAAATATAGCCACACGGGTGTTGTAATACAAGAGGAAATTCTCACAGTCCAATCAAAACATGAAATTGTATACACAGTTTTTAACCCATCCAACTTTAGTTTCTATGGCAACGCCACTTCCTTCTCATCTTTCCTAATGAAAGCTGGAAGTTAACTTACAAAATGAAAAAAAACAAGAAATTAAAAATCCAACTTTATCGAAAAAAAAAAAATTAAAACAGTAAACTTAAATGTAACAACATATTCTTATTTTGAAAAGCTAATGCTTCATGCTTTAGTTATAATTTACTTTTCTAAGCGATTGGTTTCGTCTGAAAGTACATTTACCAGGATTGTGGAAATCGACACCGTATTATTGTCTGTGTATTTTGTGATAAAATTAAAATTTGTAATTTTTGCGTTGCTTGGAAATTTAGCTGTGGTGGCGGATAGTGGTAGGTATAGGTGGATGGGACAAATAGGGTTGCAGTGGCAGATAGAAGCAGTTGCAGTGGTGGATAATGCCCCCCCCCCCCCCGATAATTTCAAGTGCACCCCCCCCCCCCCTGGAAGAAACACTGGGCAAAATCATCATCATTATCATCATTTTTCCTTTCCGTTCCTTATAGAACATGGCCTCTATCAAAGCTTTTCATTTCTCATGACCTTCTGTAATTTTTCCAGCTGTTCCCAATTTCTTCCAATCCTTTCAACCTCATACGACACGTACTTAGCCATATATTCTTGGGTCTACCTCTTTGTCGTATCGTTTCTCCTGAAGGTTCCATCCAAAGGTATGTTATGCTCTGCTGCCGTTATCTTTCCTGTAAGTGTGCCTCGTCCATCGCCATTTCTTAACCACGATTTGCATTCCTATTGTTATCTGTGCACCAATATGCAATTATTTTGCATTTTATATCTTGCCTTGCCATTTTCTATATTTTCCTGCTATTTTATATCGTGCCTTGCCATTTTCTATATTTTCCTGCTATTTTATATCGTGCCTTGCCATTTTCTATATTTTCCTGCTATTTTATGTCGTGTCTTGCCATTGTCTATATAGCGCTGACATTTTTTATATTTTGTCCATAATAAATATAATGGTGTCTGGGGAAAAGAGGGTTAACTTGGTAACAACATGATGAGGGTGTGGGGGGGGGGGGGGGGGGTTAGACGACAAGGCTCGGTAGCTTAACCGAAAAGTCCTGAGTTCGAATCACCGGGCAGATGAGGCTCTGTGGTTCGGAACAGCCACTCTTCTATGAGAGACAACTCCAACATTAAACAACTGGTGCCTTGTAGTTTGTTCTTGTTTGGACAAATGCTGTGGAAGAATATCCAGAAAGAGAATCAGGCTGAAATCATAGTCAACGGCCTATTTGGCGCATAACAAGTTGACACGTATTACTTAATTGTATTGGAGGAAATCCTTTCCAATATTACAATTAAGGGCGAAGAAGAAGAAAAGAGTAACAATATTGAAAAGGTGTAAGGGAAATCTAGGGCTAACTCATAGCAAGAAGGAACAATTCTATGGGACGAAGAGGGTTAAATAGTTACAAGAGGGAACAAGTTAGTGTATGGGACGAAGAGGGTTAAATAGTTACAAGAGACAACAAATGTATGGGACGAAGAGGGTTAAATAGTTACAAGAGACAACAAATGTATGGGACGAAGAGGGTTAAATAGTTACAAGAGAGAATAAATGTATAGGACGAAGAGGGTTAAATAGTTACAAGAGACAACAAATGTATGGGACGAAGAGGGTTAAATAGTTACAAGAGAGAATAAATGTATAGGACGAAGAGGGTTAAATAGTTACAAGAGACAACAAATGTATAGGACGAAGAGGGTTAAATAGTTACAAGAGACAACAAATGTATGGGACGAAGAGGGTTAAATAGTTACAAGAGAGAATAAATGTATTGAACGAAGAGAGTTAAATAGTTACAAGAGAGAATAAATGTATAGGACGAAGAGGGTTAAATAGTTACAAGAGACAACAAATGTATGGGACGAAGAGGGTTAAATAGTTACAAGAGAGAATAAATGTATAGGACGAAGAGAGTTAAATAGTTACAAGAGACAACAAATGTATGGGACGAAGAGGGTTAAATAGTTACAAGAGAGAATAAATGTATAGGACGAAGAGGGTTAAATAGTTACAAGAGACAACAAATGTATAGGACGAAGAGGGTTAAATAGTTACAAGAGGGAACAAGTTAGTGTATGGGACGAAGAGGGTTAACTAGTACCGACAAAATAGGTTAACTAGCGTTAACTGGCTTTAGAAAAAAAAACAAAAAAACAGGCGGATAGACAAGTAAGGGTTACTAATGTTTGAAGTACTTTGTAGTATTTTCTTTTTACTTTTATACTATTTCTATATGTCTCCTAGAGTAACCAATATATTGTGTTTAAATAAAATAAACCTACTATAAACCTTACCTGTGAAACTTCTCTTTTAGCTTTAGTTTTCCAGGTAATTTCACAACCTTCATTGATTTCATGTATAACCCAGCCAAAAGACCGGTTTGCGCATATCACTTGTCTAACTAGACGACTCATCCGCGCTATATCGGGACGTACTTGACACTTATAATCGTTGTTTTTTTTTGTTTTTTTTTTGTTTGTTTTTTTTTTTTTTTTTTTTTTTTTTGCTATCTAAATGTCAGTCTCACTTGTCATCTAGTCAATCTATTCCTGTACGCGTGAAGCGAAAATCAGACTTGCAAATTGATGACCGAGAAAAAGAAGGTGAAAAAAAACACGTTTAAAAAAAGAAACTATAATTAGTATTCATTAATATTACGTTATGTTATTAAATTTACGTAAAATATATAACAGTCTTTCATTTTAAGTCGGTGCGGAAGAACTTTTGAAAGATCGTTATATAATATTATTACAACCCTGTTTCCTGAAATTTTGTGTTTTCTTTTTAAGAAAGTGACTCTGCTAATTTATTTTTTTCACTATTTCCACAATTTCCAAAAGCGCGGATAAATTTAATCAATGTTATGCAATGAATAAAGTAAAAAAAAACTGCATTAAAGGTCAAAGGTTCGTTTTCGCCATATTCTTAATTTTTACTTCTCCTCGAGAAATTGTAAGCCAAATGTAATTAACCGAATTAGACATAAAAAAATCTTAGTCTAGGCTTCATGTTTAGATTATCTTCTCTTCATTTTTAATGTACGGAATTCTGTAAACACTGAAGTTAAACATTCAAGATAAAATTAATATTTACACATACACACACATGCAAACACACGCACACACACACACTAACACACAGATAGAGTTCTAGAGAGACAGACTTACAGAGAGATACACACAGACACAGACACACACAGACACACACATGCATACACACACAGACAAACACATACACAAAAAAAACACACACACGCGCGCGCGCACGCACACAGATACAGACACACAGACACACACACACACGAACACAGACAGACAGACATACACAGACACACACACAGACACAGACACATACATACACACACACGCGCGCGCACACACATACGCACACACACACAAACAAAGGCAGACATACACAGACACACACACAGACACATACATACACACACACACACACCATATCTGTGAGTCCAAGCAACGATACTGAGGTCAATGCTTAATGTTGGGGACATTAAAAAAACAGCTTTGGTATTATTAACCGACCCCACTATTTCTTTATTCACCTAGGAGACCCCTGACCTAGTTGACTGAAGCAGCAAACATCTGCTCCATTCTCCTCATGAACTCTCCGGTGCGGGAAAGAAAAAAGCTCCAGAAAATAGTTTCACTTTTATAATAGCACCTAAGTATAACTTGACGTAACATATTACAGGGGACGGAGTGTTCTAGCGGTAGAGTCTCGAGTTCGAATCCGGGTTCAAGTCAGTATTCCGTCCCTGAGTACACCCAACTCACGTTAGGGAAAGTAAAGGCAGCTGGGCATAGTGCTGACCACACTATCTCTTCATATGCCGAGGTCACAGAAACCAGTGAACTCTACTTCACTTGCCTTATAGACCCTCAGGTTTGAAAAGGGAACTTTACTTTTTTTTAACATATTACACCCTGACTCAGTGGGGAGAAATGATCTTCCCGGAAGTCCAGCTACTAGTCTAAAATAAGGAGAGAAATATCATGCATTAGGTTTGTTGAAGTCCTGCGTTATATTCTCGTGTTATCTTGTAGTTTTCTTTTACGTTAGTTTCATTGTGTTATTTTTTTTTTAGTGTTGAAGTATTTAGTTAACAATTAGTACACTAATGCTTTGGTTTTTGGAGTTTTGATTTCTCTTAGCGCAATCCTTAACCGATATTTATCAGGAAAAAAAAAACCACCCACATCATCAGCAGCTATTCTTCTCGTATTTGCTGACTCCACATTGTGATAGAAATATTTGCCAGCAGTTAGCTCCTCTTGAGTGCTGAGGCTTGTTGTATGACGTTTGTGTGGTTTATTTTTGGAACTATTAATTTTTTTTTAGGCATGGCGTTCATTGTTGGCATTGTAAGTAGACGGCGTGGTCGGGCGGTAGGGCTGATGACTGCTGATCCGCTAGTCTCGAGTTCGAATCTCTCACAAAATCCTGGCAACCCGACAGTCTCTTAGCTTGAGTTTATAGTACGCCCCTGAGTCCACTCAGCTCTAATGGGTACCTGACTCACGTTAGGGAAAATCGTAGCGGCTTGATAGAGTGCTGATCACACTGTACCTTCAAATGCCGAAACCGTTTAAATTAATGAACTCTACTTCATCTGCTTGAGGACAAACGAGAAAGAGATAAGACATTATGACACGTTCATGTTCTCCCCCAACCCACTCCACCAGGACGAAAGAGAAAAAATCTAAACAGAAAATGTAAACTATTGTCTGACTTGGAAAGATTCAAGTGTCCCCCGTCTAGGGGCAACTTTGTGCAAGAAGCCCTAATCGATGATCATGGCACGTGTCATTAAGAGTTCCCTGGGAGGTGGGGGGGTAGTGTTAATAAAACAGTTTGGTTTACTATTTTAGAATCAAAATTCTTTGTGATGCCGTCATAGAATTGTGAGCGTTTCATTGGTCACCATTATCGGTTACAAATCATGGGCTCGTGCTCCTAAGATGAGAAGCGGGTATCTGCTTGCCAATGTTTAATAACAATTTCTTAATAGGTCTCTTTTACTTGCATGTGGAACAGCGTAACAGTGTTAGTGCGCTATACTGCTAACTCGAAAGCCTCGAGTTCGAAAGCGGGTTTCAGTCTTTATAAGTCTGATGAGTAGGCCCTACCTGACGTTGAGGTATGTAAAAGCGACTGGGCATAGTGCTGACCACACTATCGCCTAGGTCACAGAAACCGGTTTGAAAAGGGAACTTACTTTATAACCTGCATGAAGTAACTATTAAAAACAAAAAAATCCCACAAACAAATCCCATAATTTAATAGTTATTCGTTTTTATATATCGTTAGAATGACAGCTGATAAGTTATCCTGAATATAATAGAAAAGACAATCTCAAGTGGGAATGCCAGCTTGAAATGTAGGCCTATACGTCAAGGCAAACAAAGAATTGTGAAATAGTACAGACAAACTAAAATAAATCCCGACACAATCCAATATTGAATTAGGACTTTTAAAGTAGTATAGTCAAAATCTAAGCAAAATATAAAACAATCCAACGCCTATTATTAGATTTTGAAATACAACAGTCGAGACCCAACAGGGGTACTAAAAACTAAATCTAACAAATGTAGTGCATTCTAACACATACATTACTATAAATTTTAACGAATAAAGTAACATCCGAATCTAAAAAAATGTAGTACTATCTAAAGCTGAATGTTGGCCTGTAAAGTAACGATCTCCATTGGGTTGAGGGTTACCACAGTGCCGTTCAGATGACGTATGGGACTTGTGACATCTGTAAAATGAAACAGTTCATATCTATATCTGATATATATATATATATATATATATATATATATATATATATATATATATATATATATATATATATATATATATATATATATATATCAGATATATATATATATATATATATATATATATATATATATATATATATATATATATATATATATATATATATATATATATATATATATATATAAAGATGGCATGATCAAAAAGTAGAACTTGCGACTGCTAACCAAAAAGCCTGGAGTTCTATGGATAATAAATCTCAAAAGGCTAGTAGGCCTACTGTCGGCAGTTCGAAAAACTATTCCTTATCCGCTTCTGCCTGAAAGTAGAAGGGACGACTTAGAAGCCTTTTTGAAAACATGATCACTTTCTTCTATCGTTGCTATCAATAAAATAAAACTTTGATTAAGTTTAAGTGTTATAATAAAATCAATGTTAAATTGCTCTCCGATATTGCAATTGAATATCAATAAGTCAGTTATTTCCCTTGTCAGAAATTCGAACAAGTTAGGGGGGGTAACCCAACTCAATAGTGCCAAAAGGTTGTTGAAAAAGTCGAGGCAGTTTAGAATAATATCCTAAAAATATAGATAACTGTATTTTTAGTTTTTTAAATAAGAATATTAATTGACATATACAATTTTTGTCTAAGTTTCATAGTTATAAATACAGGTATAGTTGTTTACAACTTATGCAAAAATAAAACCCTTAGCAGAAGTATAAATTTTATTTGTAGAGTTTAGGAAGTTTACTGAAATCGTCAACGCACAGATTGTGCCCTCCAACACTAAATTTTTTTTTTACATTCTGTTCCACTGAAAGTGTCCTCGCATACATAAAAAAATTATATTGGAAACAACGTTCTAAATATCCTTAAAAATGACCGCCTCCTGGAGACAAGTTGGACCAAATTACATAAATTACTCTCAGATATGTGCTAAAGTTGTAAGGAGGCAGTGGCGTAGGCAGGGGGGTCATACCCCCCCCCATAGACCCCCCGGTATATATAAAAAGTATAAGAGGGGTGCAATTCAAAAGTTTGAGGGGGGTGCAAACCGAAAGTTTGAGGGGGGGGGGGTGCAAATCGAAAGTTTGTCCCCGGGTAAAAATTGGACCCCCCCCCCCTTGAGACGATCCTGGCTACGCCACTGTAAGGAGGATCCTCAAAGAGCCTCACAAGACAAATGTGTTTGGACGAGATGACAGTGTCATTAAAACAGCTAAATGGGAAAATGGAAAAAATAGGTAAAACAGTTGCAGCACAAGGAAGAGAATAGACTTTTTAGGACACATTTATATATGGATGCTAAATGGTCGCCACCTTGGATTGATTGTAGATATGAATGGGACTTTTTCTTATAGCAAGCTCTGTAAACAATTTCACTGCAAACTTTCAGTTTCTATTGTTATTCAATGGAAATTTGTCAGTGTTCTTATGAATGAATGTTTTATTCATATGAATAACAAAAAAAAAAAATGGAAAAAAACAAACAAAAAAAAGCAAAAAAAAAGTTTTTTTACAAGCTTCTATAAATCTACACCAGCGGTCGGCAACCTGCGGCTCTTTTGATTTAAAGGCGCGGCTGTTCAGCTCCATGCACAAATATTAATAATAATTTTATTTTCAAAACTCATATAAAATGTTGTTCTGCAACACTCGGTAATGAACGATATAATAATAAATATGAATAATAAACACTCGCTATTCTATTAGAATATTTAGTTACTCCCTATTTCAATGTACTTCCTATTAAATTATCCATCCCGAGTAGAAACATTCAACTTCATGGTGGATATCACAAACTAAACGATCTGAATGTAAAACGAGCTAAATGTAAACCCAGCCTATGCCTTACTTGAAGAAGTGGGTTGTTTCGAAAAAAAAAAAAACTTTCTTTTTTACTTTCTCGTATATACAAAGTAGGCTATAGAGAAAGTCTTGTAATCGTGCAAAAAAAAATAGAGATTTTGACAAATCTCGACGTTTTACACCTTACTGATACGGAAAAACATAATTTTGCAATCTTGTCCGTATGTCTGTGTGTCTGTCTGTCTGTCTGTGTGTGTGTGTGTCCGTGTGTAAACACGATAACTTGAGTACCGTTACAGCTAAGTTGATGAAATTTCATATATAAGTATTTTATCAAAATCGTAGATCCGTATAAACTTTTGAGCGATTTCTGATAACCGGAAGTGGTACTTTTCCTACTTTGAGTTTTTCAAAAGCCTATAACTTGAGTACTATTTCAGATAGATAAATGAAATTTCACACGTAAGTAAAAGATCTAATTCTCTACTTTCTGTTAAATTTTGAGTAATTTCCGTTGACCGGAAGTATTAATTTACGCTACTTCCGATTTCTCAAAAAACAAATGTAAATTTTTAAAGTACTAATAATATTGCGCACTATTATGCACTTTTTTATTTGGCGTTCACTTGGTGTGCAATTCTTTTGTCTACGAGATTTTATTCTATTTTTAAAACTTTAAGTACTTAAAATGGATTAAAAATCATGTCTATAGCCCAAGTTCCCATCCCCTGTTATTTTATATAACAATATTCGAGAAAGTTTAGGGGAGATCACTCCCGGTTTATTTTAAATTGAAGACACGTAAAGCAGTAAATTACTAAATTTCGAAAAAGTCTAAAAAATAAATTCACGATGAAACCAATGCTACTATTAACATGAATTACTTCAGCATTACAATAAACAAAATAAAGTATGCATTCACTGAGAGATTTGAGCAATTCAAAACAAATGCAAACAATCTGACTTTCATCGTAGATCCTCTCAAGACAAAATCAAATGAGATTAACTTTGAGCTATTTTGAATTGATGCTGGTTCGCTTCAAATAAAATTGCTGGATTTGGAAACCAAACATTTGTGGAGTGGTAAGATCAAGGAACTCCAGAGCAAGTTTGGCAAGTTGGTGGTCCAGAAAAACATGCACGTTTCTCTGCACAAGTGGACAGCTCTAAAAGAAATGGCGCGAGTCATTATTATGTGACGGATGGAATAGTCTTCCAGGATGCTAGAGTGAAGTGAACAAGTTGGCATTTGGAGTGCTGACGATCTTCGGGTCAACATATTCATGCGAGAAAGCTTTTTCTTGCATAAATATAATAAAAAGTAAAGAAGCCAACTAACAAATAAAAATCTAGAGGCATGCGAAAACAAAAAACAAAATATGAGCCAGGTTTAAACAAACTTTTAAAAGCATGCAAGTCCAAACTATTGTAAATAGTATTCGATAATTATAGTTATATAATGTGATTACTGATTTTCTTAATCTAGCAGAGGTACCTAAAATACTTTAATATTTTTTGTTTGCAAAACACGTGTAGCCTATTTTTTTTTATGAATAAATATTATTTCAAATTTAAAGCTGTCTATTTTAAATTATATATATATATATATATATATATATATATATATATATATATATATATATATATATATATATATATATATATATATATATATATATATATATATATATATATATATATATATATATATATATATATATCCTAAACAAATTTCCATAATATTGAAATAAAAATGTTAGTGGTTCTTTAAAAACTGTGTAATTTTGTAAATTTTAGCCTTTGGCTCTTCCGTCTCAAAAGGTTGCCGACCCCTGATCTACACTATTCTAAAACAGGGTAGGCAACCTGTTGAGACGGAAGAGCCAAAAGTTACTATCAACAAAATTGTATAATATTTAAAGGGCCAATAACATTTGTATATGCACTTCGCTAGTGGAAAGTATGGAACTATTGCCACGGGGCTGGCCACAGCACAGTTGTGTGGCTGGGCCTAATGCCCAGCGGCTGTCAGCTGTCCATATACGCTCTACTCCAGTGGCGTCGCTAGGTCGGGTGTCAACCGGTGCGTAACTTCATGGTGTCAAAAATTACTATTGAAAGTGTTGGGAAATAACTTTCATTTTTCAAATTATAGTAATAATTGTCGGCATGTTCATTAAACACAAGTTTTAAAAAAATATCATCTTTTACAAAAATTCTAATTATGTCTTTATTTAGTCCTATAGCACTTACTTCCCTTTGATAAATTAGGAAAACAAAATTACTTCCCTTTATAAAACTATTGCATTAGTCGAAAATAATTTACTTTTTAATTACTTTGTTTTGGTGTTGGGAAAAAAAATAATTACATAATTAGCGGGGATTGATCAAGTGCAAATGTTGTAGGTATTTTACGGATAAGCTTGGAGTATTAAAATTATTCATCAAATTGAAACAGGCGCGTTCGTTTAAGTGAGTGCAAAAGACTATGAATAAGTTGGGGTACTATAGTCGTTCATTAAGCTAAAACAGGTGATTCCGCCCCGGGCGTTTATGTTCGCGTTAGTGTTTTCTTTGTGTTTAGGTGGGTTTGCGTTAGTGGTTGCGTTTTGATTTGGTTCGTTTTTGTTCTTTCTTTTTACGTTTTTGTTTGTGTTTTTTTGTTTGGGTTTGTATTTGTGTTTTTGGTTGGTTTTGCGTTTGGATTTGGTTTGTTTTCGTTTGCTTTTTCGTTGTTTTTTTTTTTTTTTGTTGGCATTGGTGTTTGTGGTTGGGTTTGTTGTTAGGTTTTTGTTTTCGTTTGCTTTTTTGTTTGTTTTTTCTTTATGTTTGTATTGGTGTTTGTGGTTGTGGTTGGGTTTGTTGTTAGGTTTTTGTTTTCGTTTGTATTTGTAATTGTGTTAGCGTTATGTTTGCGTTTTGTTGTTTTGGTTGGTTGTGGTTTGGGTGGGCAATGCCGGGTTTATGATGATTACTAAACACACAGGTAATGTTCTTTAACAGAAAGGTTTTTGACAGAAGCCAGAGCAGGGCCTGGCCGGGACGGCTAGTATATATATATATATGAATTGTGTAAATTTGCACTTGCCAGGCGAAAAAAATGATATTTTTAAAAATCTGGAGTTATCTTATTTTTTTTTCTTCCATTTCCAGCGCTAGTTTATTTTCTTCGTTCAAGGAAACCTTAAACGAAATACGATATTACTCCAGTTTTAATTAACACTCTAATCAGCTCAGAGTTAATTGATTATTAAGCAAACGTGGTTATAAAATAATCAACACACACTTCCACGCGCGTTCAGTAATAACGGGGTTGAACAAAGGCAGCTAACTCACACTGTGAAAACGAAAAGCGGAAGTAGATATACTTACCGGAACCGGAAGCGTCATTCGTCCTCCAATGCAGTCTCTTGACCTCCTCTATTGGGATGTTTGCACCAAGGTTAAGCTCATACACGTCATTGATAGGGTAAGCTCTAAATATATTCTGAAAGGTATACACCACATTATTTGTTTAGTTTAAAGCTCTAAATATATTCTGAAAGTTGTATTCGTTATAAATAGCATAAACTCTGAATATATTCTCAAATATATGTAGGTAAATAAATAGCATACGCTCTGAATATATTCTGAAAGGTGTATACGTTATAAATAGCATAAGCTCTGAATATATTCTGAAAGGTGTATTCGTTATAAATAGCATAAGCTCTGAATATATTCTGAAATATGTATACGTTATAAATAGTATTTAATAGCATAAGCTCTAAAAATATTCTGAAATATGCGTACGTTATAAATAGCACAAGCTCTCAATATATTCTGAAAGTTGTGTACGTTATAAATAAATATGATAAGCTCTGAATACATTCATAAAAGTTTTACACCTTATTAAAAGGGTATTAAAGCTCTTGATATAATCGAAACTTAAACATGTCATTAATATGCTACGTTCTGAATGTATTCTGAAAGTTATGTACGTCATTAATAGGTTTATATAAGCTCTGCTTATATGATGAAAGCTATATACGTCATTAATAGGATTGACTCTGAATATATTCTGAAACATGTACACATCATTAATAGGTAAATTTAACTTCTGAATATATTCTAAAAAGTTGTACACCTTATTAATAGGTTAAACTCTAAAAATATCCTGAAAATATCTTCACGTCAGTAATAAGCTAACCTCTGAATATATTCTAAAAAAGTTTTACACCTTATAAACATCGTAAGCTCTGCGTTTACTCAGGAAGTTTTAAAAAAAAATGAAACTGACGCTTATTTAAAGTATCAATTACTTCCCCTCCCCCCCCCCCCCCCATGAACAACCAGGATCTGTTTCTTTTGGGTGCGTTAACACCTTCTTTTTATTTTAATCCATCAACCGCGTTATGTCGTTTATACCTCCATCTGGGGATTATCTCCCGCTAATTGTTTAAGTGGCATTGATAGACATATTTCCTCCCTTCCCCCCCCCCCCCTCCTACGAAATACGATTCGTCTAGAGGCGTGGCGCTGTCAAGAAAAACGATTAATTTTTTTTTTTTTGCTTTGTAATTAGAGCCCGCTAATTAGTTTGAAATTAAAGACCCACGAACTTTGAAAATGTACAAATTTAACTTCACCCCTGACGATGAATGTGGGTTGTGAGACGACTTTGTGTGTGTGTGTGTGTGTGTTTGCCCGTGTATGTGTGTGTGTGTGAGTGAGTGTATGTGGGTGTGCGTGTTTTTTTTGTAACACTTGAATTTGGCTGATTAACGTTGGTCTTTGTAAAAATTACCTATATCTTGTTGTCTATGTTAAGACCTTATACCCTATGTGTGTATTTGATGCCCTATGTTTTTTATTTTATATATAAATATTTTTAAAGACCCTATGCCCTGTAGGTCTATGTTAAGTCTCTATGCCCTCTAGCTCTATCTTTAGGTTTTATGCCCTGTAGGTCTATGTAAAGACTACAGTGGCGTAGGCAGGGGGGTTAAGGGGGTCATAACCACCCCCCCCCCCCATAGACCCCTCGGTATATATATATAAAGTATGATGGGGGTGCAGATCGAAAGTTTGAGGGGGGGGGGTGCAAATTAAAAGTCTGAGGGGGGGGGGTGCAAATCGAAAGTTTGTCCCCGGATAAAAATTGGAACCCCCCCTCTTGAGACGATCCTGGCTACGCCACTGAAAGACTATACCCGCTAGGTGTCTGTCTTTAGGCTTTATGCCATGTAACGTGTAGGTATATGTTAGATAATGTAGGTAGATTTTCCCACCGAATAGAAATATTCAGCATAGCATAACCTATAACATGAGGAGAATACATGACTACAAAAAATTATGAACAAAACCTCAAAACTCATCATAAGTGACCTATTACTTGTATATATTAAAAGTGACCTACTGCCTGTATATCAAAAGTGACCTATTACCTGTATAACAAAACTGACCTATTACATCTATATCAAAAGTGACCTATTACCTGTATATCAAAGTGACCTAATACATCTATATCAAAAGTGACCTATTACCTGTATATCAAAATGACCTATTACCTGTATATCAAAATGACCCATTACCTGTATATCAAAAGTGTCCTATTACCTGTATATCAAAAGTGACCCATTACCTGTATATCAAAAGTGACAGGTTTCGACAGGTCCTCGTCCTCCCCCACCTCGTAAAAATGCTCAAACCGGATGAGGAGTGGAATCGTGTTGCTAGGCGACGCCACTGGCCCCCACTCCAGGAACGGTTCCAGCGAGAGGAGATGAACGTTGGGCGGAAGTTGCGTCATCAGCCCTGATACCTGCGTCACGGAGAGAGAGGGAAAACGTGACACGGCGTCATGAACCACGCGCACACACGAACATTTGATCACAAATTCGAAATAGAAACTTTCGGTTAAGCGAAAAAGACAAACTAACATTAAATTGTAGTAGTGTTAAGGTTCTTGACGTCAAGAAAGTAAAAAAAGAATGCAAGTTTTACCGTAGTGTTGAAGTTTTTGACGTCAAGAAAGTTAAAAAAGAACCCAAGTTTTACCGCAGTGTTGAGGTTCTTGACGTCAAAAAAGAAAAAGAATCCAAGTTTTACCGTAGTGTTGAGGTTTTTGAAGTCAAGAAAGTTAAAAAAGAACCCGTTTTACCGTAGTGTTGAGGTTCTTGACGTCAAGAAAAAAAATCAAAGTTTTACCGTAGTGTTGAGATTCTTGACGTCGTAAAGGTAGAAAAAAAAGAATGCAAGTTTTACCGTAGTGTTGAGGTTCTTGACGTAGTCTGCCGGGGCGACGTCCAGGGTGGAGAAGGTGAGGAGGGGGGAGAGGATCAGCTCCTGGGCCAGGGACCGGTACTGTCTGGCCGAGCGGTCTATCGTGTCAAGGACGACGTACAGGGAGCCTGGAGATAGGGGGTGTGGGTGGTGTTTAGTGGGTGGATGTTGTTGGGTGGGTGGTGTTGGGTGGATGGTGTTGGGTGGGTGGTGTTGGGTGGGTGGTGTTGGGTGGGTGGATGTTGTTGGGTGGGTGGGTGGTGTTGGGTGGATGGTGTTATGTGGGTGGTGTTAGGTGGATAGTGTTTGGTGTTTGGAGGGTGGTGTTAGGTTGGTGGTGTTATGTGGGTGATGTTACGGTCGGTGGATGTTGTTGGGTGGGTGGTGTTAGGTGGGTGGGTGGTGTTAGGTGAATGGGTGGTGTTTGGTGGGTGGTGTTACGGTGGGTGGATGTTGTTGGGTGGGAGGTGTTATATAGGTGGTGTTAGGTGGGTGGGTGGTGTTAGGTGGGTGGTGTTAGGTGGGTGGTGTTAGGTGGGTTGGTTTTAGGTGGGTTGGTGTTACGTTGATTGAGAATCATATTGTTTATTTTTTCATGTTTAACTTATTAAAAAATCGTAATTATTAATACGTAGAAAAGAAACATGTTATACAATGTTCTAAGTATCAAATTATCTGTTAGTGCAAAACTTTTACACAAAAATTGAAAGATTCTTCAAATAAAACCTTCAATGCAAAGACCTCATTCCAAAATAAACTTTTTGAGAACAAAAACGGAACAAACGAAAACCACGTAAACACCTTTTTTTTGGTTCTAATTACCGCACCTTGTCGGTAATTCGTTACACCAGACATCTCATGAGCTTTTGCACCAGTTAATTACAGGATGTTTGGCGAACATTCTTCCTAAGATGCAATCAAGGACTATTTGTGCTAAAAGGTTTTTTTTATACATCCTGGTAGGGGATTTTATGGTTGCAGGACAGCATCGTTAAACCAGACATGGTGGGCTTGTGTCTGATTCACTTCTTGTCAACGGCTGGGAAACATCGTATATATATATATATATATATATATATATATATATATATATATATATATATATATATATATATATATATATATATATATATACATGAACATATTTACATATATATATATATATATATATATATATATATATATATGCCTAAATGAATATCTCATGTAGCGGATTTTCTTTTGCCGACAATACTATTATAGTTATGGTTAGAATAGTGGGTTGTAGTGCAAGGTATTTTTATGCTGCAACTGCTCACGTTGAAGATTCTGACAGCTTTACAAATGCACGTGCACCAAGGCGCACACAGATGACAGACGTTGACGGTAGGAACCCAAATACCACCAAATTTTGCTTTAAATCGTGGACATCTTATTCATAAAGACCTTAGTCATATAGTGTTCAAAACGATCTTCATCGTGATAGCTACACCGAATCATTCCAAACGTAACCATAAAGATCTTAATCATAGATCCCAGTTAGATACCGTACACATCTAAATCGCACAGATCTTAATCATACAGATCTAAATCATTTCTTTATTAGCATAAACTTTTTTTTTTACTTTTTGAAAAAAAAAATGTAAATCCTTACATTTTATTAATGCTGGTTTTGTCGAATACTTAAAAAGAAAGATCGGAACTCCCACAAAAGGCTTAAGGGAGAATTCAAATAACTTAAAAAACCTAATAATTTTACAAAAAAAAAATAAGAAAAAAAGACGAGAAAAAAAACCACTTTAATCTTCTATTGGACGAACGAGAATTTAAAGCTATATTTTACCTGATCCATGTTCAAAGGGTTTAAAAAAAAAAAACTGAAATGTTCCTTTCTACGCAATGAAAATTAAACTTAAAAACATTATTATTATATCATTTTTTTTTAATATTTTTTTTTTGCAGACTTTCTATCAAGTTCTTAAAAAAAAAACCATTTCCATCGAAACGCCGCCTACGGTTTTTCCAGATTTTTTTAAAAAATTGAAAGCAAAGACTGAAGAGTACTGCAACACTATTACATTCTTTGAGCTATAAAATTGTCGAATAAACTGTAAATTTTAAAGAAATGAGGGCCACATTTGTTGTAAGAAAAGTAGAGCACCTTTTTAAATCGCTTGTAACTTATTTGCTCTTTATTCGTCATTCTGAAATTTTTTATTTTTTCCACATTATAAAACTGAGATCTAAGGTAAGCCCTTAAATGCATACCGCTACAGATCTGCAACATACCAGTTACCTTCCCATAAAATATTAGCCTAAACATGTTTGATTCTGTGCATCGCGTTGTTTGACTGCTACAATGTTAACCTACAGCTTGCACATGTCTAAGTGACCTAGATTTGTTTTACCGCCAAGCCATAATTCATAATTTATGTATAAATCTTCACAAAACGTTGGTTGCAGTACTGCAACGTTATGCATGTTGACCTACTTTTACACTATTTTTTACTTTATACATCAGCATCGGTGATTATATAGTACCTCGTTTTTCTTCTAGTTTCAGCGAAATCATTAAGAAATCAAAGGGTGATTCTTATTAAGCATTAACTGCAATACATAGCATATAACCTTAGTGAAATAGATGACTTGAGTGAAGGTGAAGAATTATATGAAGTAGATGATCTTGGTGATCCAGAGTATCTTCCTGGATCTCCAGGACCAGTGTGGCCCCTGGATATCCCAGTCCATTGTGAACCCTGAATCTCCAGGACCAGAGTGGACCCTGAATCTCCTGGACCAGAGTGGACCCTGAATCTCCAGGTCCAGTGTGGACCCTGGATATCCCAGACCATTGTGAACCCTTGATCTCCTGGACCAGAGTGGAACCTGGATCTCCTGGACCAGAGTGGACCCTGGATCTCTTGGACCAGAGTGGACCCTGGATATCCCAGACCATAGTGAAGTCTAAATCTCCAGGACCAGTGTGGACCCTGAATCTCCTGGACCAGAGTGGACCCTGGATCTCCAGGTCCAGTGTGGACCCTGGATATCCCAGACCTTTGTGAACCCTTGATCTCCTGGACCAGAGTGGAACCTGGATCTCCTGGACCAGAGTGGACCCTGGATCTCCTGGACCAGAGTGGACCCTGGATATCCCAGACCATAGTGAAGTCTAAATCTCCAGGACCAGAGTGGACCCTGAATCTCCAGGACCAGAGTGGACCCTGAATCTCTATGACCAGAGTGGACCCTGAATCTCCAGGACCAGAGTGGACCCTGAATCTCTATGACCAGAGTGGACCCTGAATCTCCTGGACCAGAGTGGACCCTGAATCTCTATGACAAGAGTGGACCCTGGATATCCCAGACCATTGTGAACCCTGAATCACCAGGACCAGAGTGTACCCTGAATCTCCTGGACCAGAGTGGACCCTGAATCTCTATGACCAGAGTGGACCCTGGATCTCCTAGACCAGAGTGGACCCTGAATCTCCTGGACCAGTGTGGACCCTCGATCTCCTGGACCAGTGTGAACCCTGAATCTCCTGGACCAGGGTGAACCCTGGATCTCCTGACCAGTGTGGACCCTGAATCTTCAGGATCAGTGTGGACCCTGGATCTCCTGGACCAGTGTGGACCCTGAATCTCCTGGACCAGTGTGGACCCTCGATCTCCTGGACCAGTGTGAACCCTGAATCTCCTGGACCAGGGTGAACCCTGGATCTCCTGACCAGTGTGGACCCTGAATCTTCAGGACCAGTGTGGACCCTGGATCTCCTGGACCAGAGTGGACCCTAGACATCCTGGACCAGTGTGGACCCTAGATATCCTGGACCAGAGTGGACCCTGAACCTCCTGGACCAGTGTGGACCCAGAATCTCCTGGACCAGAGTGGACCCTAGACATCCTGGACCAGTGTGGACCCTAGATATCCTGGACCAGAATGAACCCTGAATCTCCTGGACCAGTGTGGACCCAGAATCTCCTGGACCAGAGTGAACCCTGAATCTCCAGGACCAGAGTGGACCCTGAACATATAGGCCACGTCACAGAACAATAACTGTTTTAAAAACTATCATCCCACTTCATAATTTTGTAAACATGCAACAATTAATAATTTAATTAAAGTTCATTTTAAATTTTAAAATGATGTATTACTACATTGTATTCTGCATATTAACAACAAAATAATTGCTAGTTGTTTTTTTAACGATTTAAAAAAAAAGCATGTATCTAAAGGTTAAAAAGAGGACATAGGGTAAAAAGTTTTATGTTTATTTAAAAACGTAATGTATTTAATGCTATTATAATTTTCTGTAAATTGAAAGATTTAAATCGAATCGGCTCTTTTATTGCAGAATTGTTTCAAACCAGATTTTTTTAAAAAACATTTGTTATCAAGTAAGGGACATAATCTAAATTATATTCTCCTTTATAAATCTAATTTTACTTCCCTTTTGAATAAGCAAAAATTTCCACACACTAAAGAAGTATATATTTTCTATATACATTCTATTTCGTTCAGGTGGGGTGCGGGGGGGGGGGGAGACTTTTTTTAAGAGATGTCTGGAAGAAACTCTGCAAACATGTATTGAATTTTCACAAAATCTTAAATTAATTTCTTATTCTTATCGATTATCCATACTGAACTTTTCTATAGCTGATGTTGTCGATAGTACAGCCTATATGCTAGTCAGTCCCGTATAAGGATAAGATCCTGGTTAGTGCTAATTTTGTTCTTGTTTATTTAAATATTATATTTTCTCGATTAATTTAAAAAAAATAAAAAAAAATTAATTTTTTTTTTAAATTTGTGTACATTTTCTTTAGTTTAGTTTCACTTCAAACAGGTATTTTTTACATGAAGCTCAGATCTATACCTTATTAAAGGGTCATCCTTAAATGGCGTCTGCTGTTTTTTTTTAATAATGCACAAGTGTGACATCACACCATCTGAACCCCCCCCCTTTTACCCTTCTCCAGTAGCGTAGCGAGGGGGGGGGGGGGGGCGGGGGGGGACATATGACCCGGGCGCCGACCTTAGGTGGCGCCAAAATGTGTTGGAAAAATAAATTAAAAGGTTGATGGGAGTGCAAATCGAAAGCTTGAGGGGGGGGGTGGGTGCAAATCGAAATCTTGAGGGGGGAGGGGGTGCAAATCGAAATCTTGAGGGGGTGGGTACAAATCGAAAAATTTGTCCCCGGGCGCCGGGAAGGGTCGCTACGCCTCTGCCCTTCTCACACACCGTCACAAAATTGTCATTTATGGATGACCTCTAACCCCTTCCCAGTTGACCTTTACCCTACCGTGACCCCGAGATCCTGGCAAGATGGGTTTTGAAAAAAATCCGCGCGGACAACCCTACCTTGTACGACTAGACCTCTGCCGTCACTTCCGGTTTCATTGAGCGCCTCGTTCACGCCCCGGCTGTCGTCGTGTAGCAAACGCCGATGTAACTGGTGACACAGGGGGGGGGAGGGAATGTAATGTTTGAAAAATAAAAGTGATGAGAGATCTTCTATAAATGACGAGATGCATTATTTTAACCCCACCCCCACACACTCACACATTCACCCACTTAGCATAATAAATAATTTTTTTTTTACAAATTCTGTTAGAGCTTAAATTTTGTCCATCTTCTCCTAACCCTACTCCCATCCCATCAGCGTTTCTTTCAGATTTTTTTCTCCGGTGTCTCCTCTCCCCCCCCCCCCCCCCAAGGAAATTCTAGTCCGCCCCTCCCAAAATTTCAAGTGCCCCACCCCCGGAGAAAAACAACTGTAAGAAACAATTTTGGGGAGGTGTGGGAGGGGGGGGGGGCTAAATTTTCCGGGGGGGGGGGGGGCTCGGACACTGGTAGTGGAGGGGTGCCTGGAAGAAACGCTGCATGCCATCCCACAAAATCCCACAAAAGCTAAGTTCTTTACTATCCATATATTGTTGTTCCGCGTTTTAAAGAGGAAATAACCAAAAATAATTTAGCAAGCTAGGTTAATTTTACTCGAAAACATTTCTAATCATTATTTGATATTAACATGTGTAGAACATCTAACCCAAGCTTGTTTATACTGATCAATTTTCATTACATGAAAAACAACTGTTAAAACTTAGTTTACGAAATACAGTTCTAAAATGCTAAATTGTGACATCTTTCTTACACACGACGTGCAAAGTTTTGTTATTGGCTAAATCACTGCCTTATTTTCAGAGTTTCTTCCAGGCATCTCTTCGGGCAGACACCGCCCCCCCCCCTCCCGAAGAAAGTTTACCGCCCCCGAACGAAATGGAATTTATATAGAAAATATATACTTTTGATAGTGTCCGCCCCCCCCCCCCCCCGAAAATTGTTGTCCGCCCCCCTCCCCCGAAAATTTCAAGTGCACCCCCGGAGAAAAAAAGTCTGGAATAAACACTGCTTATTTTCATGTAGATATTAATTAATTAATTATATTAGTCATGCAATACACTTGATAAAATACTTCAATTGTGTAACTTAGAAGAATGACGCGTTAGATTTAAAACAAGTTAATTAAAAAGTCTAGTGACAATTTTAGCGCAATTTCCTTATGTTATCTAAAAATAGCTCTGTCGTAGCGAAAAAAAAATCGCTACGATTTCTATTTGTGTCGTGAACAAATTGCGAATGTTGACGTCACTACATTTCAAAGTTGACGTCACTCACCATGAGCTCCACGTCACCATCGTTGAGGCTGGTACCACCATGAGAGCGGTCTGTCAGAACGGTGAACTGGTTCTTGTCGTTCTAGAACACACAGCCAAAAAAATTAAAAACACACCAAGTAAGTAGGTAATAGTGTAATCATGTTATAATGATGGGGCGGCGTGGTTTAGATTGCTAACTCCGAAAGTCTATGGTTCCAATCCGGGTTCAACTCAGTAGAACGTCCCTGAGCCCACCCAGCTCTAATAAGTACCTAACTCACGTTAGATAACTATAAGCCGGTTGGCAATAATGCTGAGGACATTATCCCTTTATATGCCGAGATCACTGAAACAGATGAACTCTACTTTATTTGCCCCATGTGTCTAGGGCACAAACGTGAAAAGATGATGTTATAATGGTTTATTTTTTATCCTAAGAAATATACCAAAGATAACGAATATTCATATCTGTGAAAATAATGTACTACTTAATTCAGTGGCATAGCGAGGTCGGGTGTCACCCGGTGCGGCACTTAATGGTGTCACCCCGCAGAGGCGTAGCGACCCTTCCCGGGGCCAAATTTTCGATTTGCACCCCCCCCCCCTCAAACTTTCGATTTGCACCCCCCTCAAGTTTTTCTCTATATATTTTGTAATTTTTTGCCTTGGTGTCACCCCCCTAAATGGTGTCACCCGGTGCGGTCCGCACCCCCCCCCCCCCGCCCCCCCACCCTCGCTACGCCCCTAACTTAATTAAAGGCTAACTTGTGTTTCTAAGGTAATGAAGCAAACACAAGTTAAATCGATTATTCTTTCGTTTTTTGTTTTTATTTTATTTCCGAAACAATATATTCACCTAACTAGAGGAATGATTTGTCATGCTTTTTTATCATAGCCATACCCTCAGTTAAAATAACTCTGTTTTTGATAGCCATACTCCAATTTATAGTAACACTATTTTTGATAGCCATAGTCCCAGTTAAGTAACACTGTTTTTGACAGTAAACTAACATTGTTTTAGTTTACCTTTATAGAAATCATGGTTGTAATGGGGTAATAGTTCCCTGCAACTGGTTCCGGTATGGTGACGTTCCAGGTAGGTCGGTAGTTGATTCTAGAACATAACAAGGCAGCCGGTAACTAAATCTCTCGAAAGCATTCAACACTCATTACAACATAATAACAACGTTGAAGCATTCGCATTAAAAACCAATTAGATTTTTGTAATAGTTCTATTAATGTTAAAACTTCCATAGTAGATTTTACATTATTTAACCCAAAGTAGTTACAATGAACGGTGTGTGTGTGGGGGGGGGGGGGGGGGGGGATGGTGTCCAGCCCACTAAAGGTGTCTGGGTTCCATCTCTGTGGTTGGCGGTGGGGTGGGGGGGAGGAGAGTTGTACTATTGTTCAAAACCTACTAAGTAGATTTTTACATTACTTTACTTTAAACTCATAAAAACCCTAGAGAGGGTGTGGCGATGCGGGTGTTCCATTCAGGCCTTACATACTTCCTCTGGGGGTTCCATTCTTACATTACTTACTTCCTCTGGGTGTTCCATTCAGGCCTTACATACTTCCTCTAGGGGTTCAATTCTTACATTACTTACTTCCTCTGGGGGTTCCATTCTTACATTACTTACTTCCTCTGGGGGTTCCATTCTTACATTACTTACTTCCTCTGGGTGTTCCATTCAGGCCTTACATACTTCCTCTGAGGGTTCCATTCTTACATTACTTACTTCCTCTGGGGGTTCCATTCAAGCATTACTTACTTCCTCTCCAGCAGTTCTCTGCCGTTGGCATCCGTGTAGAAGACGCCTTTGTTACCCCACCCCGGGATGTTGAATCGTGTAATTACTTCTTTACCAATGCCGTCACTGTTTAGTGAGAAACATTAATAAAGTTATCTTTTAACTTATCTAATACAACATAAAATCTGTATGGTGAAAAATACAGAACACACACACACTTATATATATATATATATATATATATATATATATATATATATATATATATATATATATATATATATATATATATATATTTATTTATTTATAGCCTAATGTTTCTGTATGTGCTTAACAGTGTTGTCACTAAGTGTGTGTGCGTGTGTGTGTGTGTGTGTGTCTGTAGGTTCGTATGTGTGTGTGTGAGTGCCTGTCAATGTTTCTATGAGTATCTGTGTATGTATCCGTGAAGATATGTGTTCCATTGTCTATATATATATACCTGACTGTATATACGAGTGTCTGTGTGTGCTAGACTGTACATAGGTATATATATAGAGAGAGTTCCATACAACGACCGAGACCATTACCTGACAGGAATGGGACCAACCGTCCACTGGAACTCTACGTAACGTTTCTCCCTGTAGACCCGCACCACCTGACTCACCAGGTCTGTAAACTGTTGATACGCCTCCTGTACCAGGGTACCCTGAACACAGCAACCATTGAAAGAGAGACCCGTTACTTTTAATACAAGTGGAATTGAAGGTTTCGTAGATTTGTTTAACACAGAAAAGACATCTAGCGTTGTTTAAAGTTACGTTAAAATTTAACCAATAGACTCATGCCTACACATGAAGTGTGATCGGCATTAATGAGATTTCACTATCTGAGATAGCAAAAGAAAAATCTATGTTATTATCAAGTCATGATGAATTAACTATCTAATAATTAAATAGCTAATAATTTATATTACAAGTCCAAGATTTGGCTTAACCCTAACTACAAACACAACCCAATTTAGATGATGTTATCAGCTGAAGAATTTGCGAAGAATAATGTAATAAGATGGTTATAAAAAGTGTTGATAGTGTTAGAAAAATAGTGTTAGAAAAATAGTCTTTTAATAAAATGCTTCAAAAAATGTAAAAAATTGGCTTTTTAATAAAATGCTTCAAACAAATATTGATACAGTTAGAAAAATAGTCTTTTGATAAAATGCTTTAAAAAAATGTCGATATGGTTAGAAAAAGAGTCTTAAAATATTTTAGGAAAAAAAATGTATATATTCTTGTTATATTTTTCCAATCTAGAAATGGTTGATAAGTTTAAAGTAAATTTAATTATGGTTATTAATCAAGATTTTCTATTTGTTCCTTTGCGCATTATCTCTTAATGATATGCTTATTCCATTCTAGAATTGTTTGATAAGTTTAAAGTAAATCTAATTATGGTTATTGATCAAGATTTTATACTTGTTCCTCTGCGCATTTTCCCTTAAAGATATCCTATTTTAAGTTTGAACCGTTGACTTAACGGACCCATCACGTGACCTTACATTTCTGGTACCCTGCCAGAGAGTGAGTGGTATGCTGGTCGGTGTGTTGTTGGCCGGCCTGAAGATGTAGGCGCCACTGGACTGTCCCTTCTGACCAAAGCCGGGGTAGAAGTAGAAGTTCTGGCTGAGCTGGGTTGTCACGCCTGATTCAAGGTTGGTCAGGTAGGCTAGGTGCCCGGCCTCGTCAAAGGTCACGCTGACGTACTGAGGTCAATATATGTATTAACGTTATCATGTGAATGACGATACATTATATATTCTCCCTTAAGCTTTTGTGGGAGAATAGATCTTTTTTTTTTTTTTTTTAAAGCATTTGACAACTTGGATCATGTAAAATATACCTTTAAATTCACCGTCGTCCAATAGGGGATTAAAATTGCTTTTTTTTTTTTTGGTAAAATTATTAGGTTTGATAAATTATTTGAATTTTCCCTTAAACATTTTGTGGGATATTGAGATCTTTATTTTTAAGTGTCCGATAAAACCAGCATTGATAAAAAGTTAGGATTTACATTTTTGTAAAAGAATGTTCAGGTTAATACAGAAATTAGGGTACGGAGAAGTCTACCGGTAGAAAGCTAGACTGCTAATCCGCCCTTGAGTCCACCCAACTCTGATGGGTACCTAACTCACGTTAGGGAAAGTTAGGGAAAGTAAAGGCGGCTGGGCATAGTGCTGACCACACTATCTCTTCATATGCTGAGGTCACAGAAACAAGTGAACTCTATTCCACTTGCCCTATAGACCGACAGGTTTGAAAGGGAACTTTACTTTAATAAAGAAATGATTCAGATTTGTATGATAAAAATTTATGATTAACATCTGTACGATTTAGGTCTGTATAATCAATCTCTAATTTTATTAAGATCTGCATGTTAAGGAAATAATTTAAACTTGACGTTTAAGTTTAAAAAAACATATTTAATCCTACCTTCCCTTGAATAACATTTGTGGTAGATGAATGTGAACGCTTGCTTGATTTTGCCTTTGGTTTCTCTTGATCTGAAGTACGTAAATCAATCACTTTACTATTTCACACAGACAGCTGTAATTAATTACTAATAATACATCTCTAATTACCAAAGATATTCTTGTAACTTCAACTGTAGTATATTTTAAAAGAATACTTCCAATTTAAAGAAATTAACACATTATCGCATTCACAATTAACTTATAGTTTTATGTTCTTTTTGGACAAGCACTATAGCAGTTTCGTTAACCCGAAAGTCTAGAGTAAATTTGCGGGTTCGAATCCTTAGTGCGACACAACACAACTCCTCATACCGAGGTAAAAAAAAACAAATAGTTCAACTATAAAATATCTACATTACTGAACGCCAGATATTAAAACGTAAATGTTACTTTATTAAAAAAAAATTAGTTTTATAATTAGTTTTAAAATTAGTTTTAGTTACCTAGAACTTCGGCTGGTTTCTTTGGCACATCTGTTTGTCTGTTAACAAAGTAAGTGGCGTACCCTAGGGGTGGGAGGGTGGCGGGGAACACAAGGGTCTGAGTCTGAGCCGACCCTGGAACAAGCTATAATAAGGGTAGTGTGGATTAAGATCAAGGTCATTATATCCGGCATGCTACCGTGTGTTAATATAAACTAGTTTGGAAATGTACCAAAACAGTCGACATAACTTTAAAGTAAAATAACATGCATTCATATAGGCCTAAATGTTTGTTTTTTTTGTCATCATTTTAAAATTTTGTTATGTTTCCGTATTTGCAATGGTGAAGTATTTATTTTGTAAAAACTAGGAAAGTCAACACTCTAAGGAACACCGTCGAATTTATTTTAGAAAGCAGTTATTTCCCTTTATTCTGTTGTTCAATACTTAAACGCAAAATGGTAGATAACTCAACCTGATGTTCAACTTCCGTAGTTCCATCAGGAGCGATGACTGTATAACCACTTCCAGCAACGGGTAGTCTAACCATATACTCAACCAAACGAGCTAGGGGGTTGTAGAGGGTTGCTTGCAGCTTTAATGAGCAAGAAAATAAGATTCACATGAAAAACGTTATAGACAACCTTTATAATAACAAATTATAAAAGTAAAAAAATGTGATATTAAATTTGATAGTACAGTATATTTTCTTCTGTTAAGGTTTTCCGTACTGGAATTTTTTTAACTAGTCGTTACACGTGAGTTATACTTTTGTTTGAGAAAAATATTGTATTAAATAGATGTCGGTAAAACGCTATGTGCTCTACTGCACACTGAACGATATTAGTGACAAAGCAAAGAAATATCTAAATAGCTAAAAATCCGACACATTTAAAATAACATAGGCTACCAATACCTGTTAAAAAAACCAAATTATATACATTATTTGACAACACAACACTATATTAAATTTAAATGCACACTGTGATTAAGAGACTTGGATGATTCCGTTAAAAACACGACTGTTGAATAGTATTTATCTTGTTTTTTAAAGTAATGTGTATTATTTTGGCCGAGAAAAATGTATACATTTCATATCGTCCGTCTTGATGAGTAGATCCATAGATAAAAATCAAAATTGAATAAAATATTACATTTCTTTCATATTATAAAATTGGAAGATGACGCCATTCGTTTTGTGTACTTGTGAACTGTTGATTTATTTTAACTCGTACATTTTATATACAGTTTTTATTTTATTTTAATGTTATTTATTTAATTTTTTTAGATGTAAGTATTTTGATGTTAAATTCAACATGTGGACGTCCACACTGACCCGACCCCCCCCCCCCTCACCCCCAGTCCATAAGCGTCCACTAACGTCGATTTTTTTTTTAACCGAACCCCCACCCCCCTCCGTGTTGGGACGTCATCAATGACAGTGTTGTGGGATAGCTGGTAGGGTAAGGGAGGGGTGTAGCCCTTACGTATTTATCAATAATATATCAAGTATGGTGTATAAATTGAGAATTCGGTACGGAGTACTATTAATTAGACATGGTATTTCAACAATTACGGAGACAAAATTACAGAAAATGGTCGCAGTTGAGAATGAAATATTATAACCAAATAGTCAGATGGAATCCACAATTCATCATTTTATCAAATCGCTTACCTTTCCAGGAGTAGAATAGAACTAAACAAAAAAATTAAATTAAAAAAAGATAATTTTGTATAAACAGGCAGTGCGTTAGAGATGACTTACCATGTAGGTCTCTCGGGTCAAGTCACATATACTCTCGTTTAGCAAGGGACAGAACTCTTGTGTAGGGGGAGTAAATGTTCCCTTGTACATCAACTTTCTGTACACGGTGTTGACCATATCCTAAAAATAAGGGAAATAATTTAATTTTAATTTGTCCTTAGTAATTAGAGTTTCTTCCAGTCATCTCTTCAGGGGGGGGGGGGGGGGGGGGGGCAGAAAGTCTACCACCCCCCCCCCTCCCCCCACGAACGAGATGGATTTTATATAGTAAACATACAATTTTACTAGTGTCCACACACACCCCCCCCCCCCGAAAAATGTTGACCGCCCCGAAAATATCAAGTGCCCCACCCCTTCCCCACGGAGAAAAAAGTCTGGAAGAAACACAGTTAGTAAACATGTAATGAGTTCGAAACATCAATACGCTCTCAACTCTATATTGCATTATCAACTAAAATGCATTGCTGAGGTTGAACCTTGCAATAGAAAGCAGGCTAGATTGATAGTCTAGTCTTTCCCTCGATCCATGTACTGGATTCTCCCTACTGTGCTATGCCCGTATTTTTTTATGACTTAATAAAAGAGGAAGGTAGAATCATTATACTAGTACCTAATAGGCCTACACTAGACACGGAACACGGAAATGAAAAAAAAAAAACTTTTTCGTTTATCCCAGATGCGAGTTTTGTGGAGATCACCCGCTATTAAGATGGGAAACTTACCAAACCGTTGCGAACACCGTCAGATAAGCGGAGTGCGTAATCAAAGGCTACAACTTGTTTCTCTGTGCCTCTAGAATAGTAATAAATGCCTAAAGTTTAGACAAATATATATATATATGTATGTGTGTGTCCGCGCGCATATGTTATATGCCCAGTGGCGTAGCGAGGTCGGGTGTCACCCGGTTCGGCACGTAACGGTGTCACCCCCCAGAGGCGTAGCGACCCTTCCCGGGTACAAATTTTCGATTTTCACCCCCCTCCCCCCTCAAATTTTTCTCTATATATTTTGCTATTTTTTTTTGCCTTGGTGTCACCCCACTAAATGGTGGCACCCGGTGCGGTCCACATCCCCCGGCCCACCCCCCCTTCGCTACGGCTCTGTATATGCCCTAACACCAATTTGACATACGTGATAGCGTCATGATGTTGTGCCGCCCCTAAAGCATCCGCTAATAGAAAAGAAAAAAAAGAAAACATAAATAATAATGACGACATGAAACTATCAAAGACTGGACATTGAAGGCAAGTTTCCCGTAAAAAGAAATAATCGTAGCTACCGAAAAAAATATCAACATATTTTTTTTAGTTAGATAGTTTTATTGAAGTTATACTTACCTAAGGGGAGAAGGTCTCTTCCGATCCCGATTTGTAAAAGATTTGTGGCCAGTTTTTTTACAGACTGTAACCAAATATGAGAAAATAAATGTAATTTTTATTGTTTCATTTAGAAGTTACAATAATAAAATGCTTTTAAATTTATCTTGATCTCTTGGTTAAGAGCTTATGTGATGTGAAATTTGTGTTAACATAATAATAATAATATTAATACATTCAAATAATTTCCCAAAATTATATAATGATGGGGTTAAGATTCCCCAGGACACCATCTAGATCTTTGGTTAAGTTAGGCGATGGCTTAACAATCAACAACGTATTAATTTTAAATTTAAAAATTTAAATTGCGGAACGGTAATTGCTTTTGTCCGTGTCGGCCTTTTGACTTGTCAGCATTTAGAAAAATGCTCAAAATGAAAGTAAAAAAAAAAAATCACGTAACACACCTGATAAAAGCCGTTGACGACCCGGATGTAACGTTTGACGGTTGGACGGCTGGTGAAGTAGCCGGTCCAGTAGGAGTGGTCGCTGTCGGCGTACGGGAAGAAGTCGTCCTCCTTGGTCGTCCACGTGGCGTTGTCGTCGTTGACCGCTTTGACGTAGCAGGAGGGGGTGGAGTAGAGGAAGTTGATGTTGCTGCCGTTGGCTTGCTGTGAGTGGTGTGAGGGGGGGGGGTATTTGTAAGAAAAAGGCTTGCTGTTTGAGAGATATATTCTTACTGGATTCATTAGCCTAATCTTTAGTTATTGTTAAGAACAAAATGTGTAGGTGTGACAGAGCGACGTTGTCGATGAAGTAACTAACTTAATCCTGGGCTACACGAAAAGCTGAAAACAAAGCATATTTATAGTCCTAAGCTTTTTTGACACTAGTACTGGCTGTCTCAATCGCACGTTTACGTACATTGTACACAATAGTACACAGAGTGAAAAAGACCCTCGCGCTTTAAGTCAGAGGTCATTTTATAGTCTTCAATACAGTTACTAAAGATTTCTCGTGCTGAATTAGCCTATAGATCTCAAATATTGAATCGAAATAATCACTGCACTAACCATCGATTCAGATGATTCAACTCACACTAGATCTATATGTTTCTTATCATACAAGTACAGCATTTTTAGACTCGCCTTTGCGTTGTCGGTCTGAATGAGTTTGAACAGCTGCTTAAAGTTTAAAGAAACAATCTCTAAACTGGAACTAGCACTCATTTTTTCTACTCGCTCTAGAATTACTGAATGAGTTTGTGCTTCTGCTTAGAGGTAGAGAGATAGACTGCTAGCTGAAAATCTCGAGTTCGAATCCGGGTTCAATTCAGTTGAACATCCCAGAGTTCACCCAACAAAATTGTTTATCTAACTCGCGTAGGGGTAAAGTAAAGGCGGCCGGACGTAGTGCTGACAACAATATCAGTTTATACTGAGGTCAAGAAACGTATGAACTCTACTTTCTTCATCTACATTGACACTGGCTCACAATGTATGTACTCAACCTAGCGTTGACATACTTGATAAGTTTGTCCATCTCCTCAAAGTTTAACGAAACTTTGTCTACATTGACACTTGCTCACGATGTATGTACTCACCCTAGCATTAACGTACTGGATGAGTTTGTCCATCTCCTCAAAGTTTAACGAAACTTTGTCTACATTGACACTTGCTCACGATGTATGTACTCACCCTAGCGTTGACGTACTTGATAAGTTTGTCCATCTCCTTAAAGTTAAAGTGAGCACTGACATAGTTGAAGTCCCCTCCTGCAGGTACCAGCAAATGGTTGGTCGCAAAAACGGTCGCCTTAGAAAAAAAGTTTTAATTTTGTGCTTTCGTCGCTTAATAAAAGACAAGACTTCAAAGACAATCGCTTTAGAAAAGGTTAAAATATGTTAGGAGTTAGTGATTTTTTTTCATTGAGGGGAGGGGGAATCAACAATTTTTAATGATTTTTCGTTGCTAAAAACTAAAAATCTAAGCTACAAGCATAACATAAACGTTTACTCATAAAGTGGAATTGAAATTTCGTTCTTGACTGCACTATATGTACGATTATTTTGGATACAAAGTCTGGAACACCCAGGTATGTTTAAAATCGAGTTACATTATTACACTGAATACATTTATACAGTTGGTCATAAACGGGAAAAGATGATGATGAAGTCCTAAATGATAGACCTCTCATAGTCGGCTGTGTTAATTAACAAACACCCTAGACGGAAGCAGATGCAGTTCTTCGTTAAATTACACATGCCTTGAAATGCAACACGTGCTGTTGTACACAACACAACATCTGCAGTGTTGTGACACTGACTTAGGAGATGTGTGTCCGTGTTTTATTTAAATAGACATCGTGGTGCTAAGAAAGGTGATTGTTATGTGAAAGTTTAAGGCGAACAATTTAAACAGTGCACATACCTGAATATTTATAGCGTTAATTGCGGCATCCACGATGCTGTCTACGTTATAATCGTTCAGTGCTGGGTCATCCTGTAACAATGTTTGTATTTGGATGTCTTTGCTCATAGCTAGAGGCCTAAGCCAATCTCACACGAACATAAACACATACGTACACATACGCACACAGATACACAGACAAACGCATACGTACATGAACTTATACTGTCGCAATACACACAAGCACACACACGCATTAACTCATAATAACAAAAACACACACAAACGCATTCTACATGAACTCGCAGTCACGCAAACACCAACACACTCGCACACCCCCATACGCAAGCTGTTGTACAAAGTGTACACATTTCTCTAAGACTTTACAAAGGCGAGCCTGCCCTTACAGCGAAGAGTTCTGTGTTCATAGGCTGGTATATCTGTTGAACATCGAAGTGCATGGGATCTTGTGGGCTGTACCCGTAGGGTAGGATACTCGTGAACAGGTTAGAGGACGGCCCTGATACAGCACAAACAACAAGTTAGTGGTCATTCTTTACGAATGTTAGTGGTCATTCTTTACGAATGTTAGTGGTCATTATTTATGTATGTTAGTGGTCATTGTTTACTTATGTTAGTGGTCATTATTTAGTGGTGGTCACTCTTTAAGTATGTTAGTATTCATTATTTAAGTATGTTAGTGATGATTATTTACTTATGTTAGTGGTCATTATTTTAATTAAGTTAGTGGTCATTATATAAGTATGTTAGTGGTCATTGTTTACGTATGTTAGTGATCATTATTTACGTATGTTAGTGTTAATTCTTTACCTATGTTAGTGGCCGTACTTAACTTATGTTAGTGGCCATTCTTTACTAATATTAGTTGTCACTCTTTATTTTCTTTAGTCGTCATGCTTCATTTATGTTAGAGGCACATTTTTTTCTTACGTTTTTCGCCAGCCTTTACTTATTATTAATAGTTACTATCTACTTTGCCAACCACCAACAATGGGATGATAGGCATAAATTAACTTTTCGGTAGTGATAATTTGAATGAGATGACGAGAGTTAGTACATGGGCACTGACCATGCCTAATGAAATAATCTTATCTCATCATGACAACTTGACCCTATGCCAGTATTCGGACATTCCAGACCATACGTTTACCAGGCTGAACGTGGTAGAGGTAGAGAAGAAACTCACCGATTACCTGACTGAACGTGGTAGAGAACAAATTCAGCGATTACCTGACTGACCGTGTTAGAGGTAGATAAGAAACTCACCGATGTTTTTTGGACTTCCCTTCCAGACAAATTCCAGACGTTTCTCGACCTGACGTAACTCGTTGTCCTGCTGGTCAAGACGGCTGAATATCAGGGCGTCAAACCCAAACTGAAGGAAAGACAGCTCTTTTTTAATGGGAAGATAGCTGTAGGTGTTTTGTTTAAACATTGTAAATGAAAAAAAGTTATCTCCCTTGTACTATACAGGTGACGATATGCTAATCTATTTAACTGGCTACATCATAAAATGGGAGTGGTATAGAATATGTGTACATTCAGGGACGTAGGAAGGGACTGGTCGGTAGGGGGTTAGAACGTACATCTATCCCATTACGTAAAACTGTCTCATTGTAGCTTTATGATTACAGTGTCAATAACATTGTCCGCCCCCGTCCCTTCCCACTACCCTTACTCTATCTTCTCCACATTGTAGACAATCTATTTAACTTTATTTTTCTCTAGTTTTAGTCAAAATCAGTGTTTCTTTCCGGTATCTCTTCGTGGGACACTGTCCTCCTCCCCCCCCCCTCTCCTCATCCCGAAACGAAATAGAATTAATATAGAAAATATATACCTTTTTACCATTCCACCCCCCACCCCCACCCCCGAAAAGTTTCGCTCATCCCCCCCTCCTTTTTCTGTAAAAAACACTGGTCAGAGTATTTACCAGGAATGAGTGTTCCCAGAAAAAAAAATCAGCTAAATACTACACGATCTTTCATGCAGTGGTCCCTACCTGTGCGAATAGCGACGCCAGCTCCCTGGAATGCCCGAACGGATCAATCTGCCATCCGGCCTTGACCCTTGCACAGCTGCCGAAGCTGTCCCGCAGGAACTCAAAGCCCAGCTTATGCTGGTCGATGATGGCCAGGTAATGAGTGGCCGCTTCGTCGTTCATCGACCATCCCCCGGAGATGAACTCTAATCGACCTAAGTAGGTGGATCAGAGCATTTAAAAAATGCAACCAAAATATTTGAATGTCAATGAACGAATGAAACAGCTAGTAATACATGCATTTAGATGTTGCTCATAAATAATATCCTTTATTTAAAGGCATTTTTACTCCAACCTTCTACATTCACATGCAGTCAAAAAATGTCAATTACCCCCCCCCCCCCCCACCTCCCCACACACACCTTACTGGTCCTTAAGTTGACACAAAACTCTCACCCAGTGGCGTAGCGAGGTCGGGTGTCATGTCACCCGGTGCGGCACTTAATGGTGTCACCCCCCAGAGGCGTAGCGACCCTTCCCAGGGACAAACTTTCGAATTTTCGATTTGCACCCCCCCCCCCTCAAACTTTCGATTTGCACCCCCCCCCTCAAGTTTTTCTCTATATATTTAACTATTTTTTGCCTTGGTGTCACCCCCTAAATGGTGTCACCCGGTGCGGTCCGCAACCCCCTCCCCCCTCGCTACGCCCCTGCTCTAACCTCCCATTCTTCGCCTTTCACTTATGTTGGCTGGTACCAAATTGTTGATTCTTAAGAAGCATGTTGGCTGGTATTATATTGTTTATTTTTAAGTAAAATGGTAACTTGGGTGCTTATTAAAGGGGTTTAGGTGACTAGGACTAGTTACAGAAACCCAAGGGGTTAATCTAAGATATTGGGGATGAACAGGCCAGGGAAATCTAAAATTTAATTAAAATGTTATCGGCTCACTCTGGTCGTTAAGGGCTGCGAGCTCTATGCAGGTGCATGAGTGACACGGAATGATGAAGACACCCGCGGTGATTTATGTCTAAAGTTGAGTTCGGGCATGCCGCTGGACGTCTCGGTAGAATCATTACTCATGATCTCTGTTGTGGTCAGTTGTCAGGTGTGAAACGCGGCGGGAGTACCGCGTGGTCGTACGTTAGCTCGAGCGGTGTATGACACAATCGTTAGCCCTGAGACAACGTGAAGATCTATAGCGGTCAGTTATCGGGTGTTCAACGCATGGGTGCATAGTGACCGGTGTTATCTCGGACGTCGAGAGATGGGACGGAGCCCAACTCAGGTTCTATAGCTCTAGGGAGATGATAAGGGGGGCAAGACTAGCCTATAAATGAGGAAGGGCGACTATGTTGAGGTCTCTCTCTCTCTGACAGACACATAGGCTAGACACGATGGTCTAGGCCTCGGATGGTGGCAGCCTTTAGGGCTGGCCACTAAGGCTGGATTATTGGCCCAGCCGATGTTTTGTTGCTGTACATATGTGTTTCGTTCCAGATATTTACATGTGTGACCTGGTGTTTATACATGTGGCCGATGTTGTACCAGTGGCCAAACGCCTGCCGTGTAGATATGTTCTTCGTTCCAGTGGCCATTTTCTTTGTGGCCTGATGTTTGTACCAGTGGCCAAATGTTTATTCCAGTGGCTGGAAATCTTCCTGCCGTGTAGATATGTTCTTCGTTCCAGTGGCCATTATCTTTGTGGCCCAATGTTTGTACCAGTGGCCAAATGTTGTATTCCAGTGGCGGGAAATCTCCATGCCACTTGAGTGTCAAGCTAGATTGTTGTGAGTACTGATGAGTATTCATAGAAGGATTCAAACCGTGTTTGCTTAGTGGAATCAGAACTAGTGATGATAACATTTTCCCGTGTGATTCTGGGATTACATAACAGTGCAAGTAGTAAAGTTAGAACTAGAGACGATGACATTTACGTTTTTGATTTTGAGATTACATAGCAGTGCAAGTGAAATTAGGACTAGAAAGAATAACTTTGACAAGTGTGATTCTGAGATTACATAAGCAGTGCAAGTATTTAAGTTAGGACTAGAGGATATGACATGTGTGAATTCTGAGTTGTGTAAATGTAGATTTGCTATTCACACTTATATATGTGTTTTCTATGAATTAATGTCAGTTACCACGGTGACTAATTCTGCATTGAAATGTAAGTTTGCTTATTTTTGTCTTTTTGACTTGTATTAGAAATTCAAGTGGTGTTTTCTTGAATATGAAAGACTGGCCAGGTCTTATTTGAATTGTGTCTTTTGCTTTTAACATATAAGCCCTTGTGACGTCAAATGAAGATAAATAAATGCATATTATGTGTGTCTACTATGTTTTATTTTTAGTTTAATATTGGTGTTGTATTGATTTTAATTAGTTTTGCTCAGGTCGTATTAGACCCCTTTGTCACCACGCAAAGGTGCACGGATGAGTGAATAAGATCAACTCTCGGTTTAAACCCCCCTAACATTTGGTGTCAGAAGTGGGATGTAAGAAAACTATTTCTCGACGAACCCCTAACACTTATAACCATAACTCTAACCACACATTATTAACACAAAATAAATACTCTTTCAGACCTTCTCAGCTCTCTCCTTATCCTCGAAACCTCATTTACTATTCGTCTTTTATGGACCATGGGGTCATCCATAAATGACGTCACGCTTTTTTTGACGATTTTTACTCCCCCCCCCCCATTCCCCTCCGTCACACAACGTCACAAAAAGCCAGCCCCCCCCCCCCCCTAAAATGACGTCACACCTCAGCCTGCAACCCCCTCAAAATTGCATTTTTTTTTAAACATGGATATTTTTCCAAAATCTTGTCTGAAATCTGTTAAAATAGAGTATTTTAATCAATTCCTATTACAATTTATTAAAACAGTTTTCTAAAACAGGAAATAACATCTAAAACTCTTTTTCTAACATTGCTTTTTTATAATGCAAAAGTGTGACGTCGCACCATCTGAACCCCCCCCCCCTCCTCCCCCTCATCACACATCGTCACAAAATTATGGACCCCCCCCCTTCCCCCCTACAAGTATGACGTCATTTATGGACGACCCCTATCCTTTATTGGATTGTTTTTAAAACGTTAAACTGTTCGAACATAGTGACAATCAGATAAACAAAAAAAATTTAATTAAAATAGTTACCAATAAATTGACACATGCATTTAAAAAAAGAAGTATTGCATGTAATTAACAGAAGTATAGTTATGTGTTAAAATAATTAATCCATTAATTAGCATCCCCACCCCGTCCATCCATTAATCTGATAATGAACCGATTAATTGGGTCAACTCTACCTTCATTAACTAGGTCAAACACTTGTTGGTGCTGCTCCAGGCTCAGCTCGTTAACCCAGCGATAAAAATAGGCGACCTCAACAACGATGAACCTTTTGGTGGGGTCGAGGGTCAGCTCAGCTAGGACACTGTCCAGGATAAACTGTACGGCTGCAAGCGTTGGGTGCACAGAGAATAACAATTTACTGCAACTTTTAAAAACAAATGTTTTTAGCGAGAGTAATACATTATGATTACAGTTTAATTATATTAATTTATATTTTCAATCCAATTTTAATTTCCAGTCCAACAAATTAGGATTGTTTTTTTTTTTTTTTTTTTTTTTTTACAATTTAGCGAGTCACAAAACGAAACAAAACGTCTAAATTACACTGACAGCAATGGTGATCGTCCGTGTTTTATTGTTTTTTTTTACACCTTTTTCTTCTACTTCTTTGTTCTTAATTTTAGTGTTGGAAGGGATCCCCTCCAACACAATTAAGTTTACGTGTCAACTGGTTATGCGCCATTGATGCCATTTACTCCGATTTCAGCTTGCTTTTCAATTTGGATTTGCTTCCATAGCATTTGTCCAACCAAGAACAAACTACAAAGCGGCAGTTATTTAATTTTGGAGTTCTCTCCTAGAAAAGTGGCTGTCCCCAGCTAACGAGCCTCATCTGCCCTCATTTAGCAACCACGAGCTGTACCGACTCGACCACGCGCACCACTTTTACCATTTAAAATGCTACATTGACAGTAATGGTGGTCGACCATTTTACAATACAGACACTTTGCTAATAATTTAATAGTAATTGTTTTCGACCATTTTGCATAAAACACAATCAGTGTTCGATCGTTTTACAAAATACACAATCAGTGTTCGACCGTTTTGCATAAAACAAAATCTGCATTGAGTGTAGTACTAAAGTACCGTTTAACATACCGATACTGAACTTGCAACTTACATTGATAGTAATACTGATCTACCGTGACAAGCCAGCCTACGTCATCGTGTGAGTGGGGTACGATATGGACGTTTATCATTCCAGGTTTTTCGGCATTGCAGCTCTGTATATATATATATATATATATATATATATATATATATATATATATATATATATATATATATATATATATATAATATGTTTAGTGTGTGTGTGTCAGTGTAATACAGTGTGTGTCTGTGTGTGTCTCTGTGTTTGTGTGTGAGTGTGTGTCTGTGTGTGTGTGTGTGTGAAAGGTTTACATATTGAACTATTTTAACACGGTGGTTTATCAGTATTAGCCTTTTAAAACCGAAGTCATTTGTGTTTATTCTAGTGTTATTTCATGTTGGGACCAAGAACGATAACGAATGACCATCAACGATCACCATACAATCAAAAAATTGTGCGTATCTTATCGGCACATTATATTCTAGATATATGTGTCCTGTGTTGCTAATCTGTATCAACGTACGACTTGTTGAAGATTACTACTTTGCTTTACTTTCCACAAGTTCTACTTTTTAATTTGCTGTGCTGGGCGTCTAGCTTTTATCGTCTAATCAAGAGATGGATGCATTGTATTGTTTCGTTTTATCGAACTTAAGGTCAATGGTTTGAAATAGATAGCAAGTAGAATAGCGATATTGCTAAATTGTCTAATTAGCATGCACTTTAAATAATAGGTTTAATATAAGAAATGGCATTAATATTAAAATAATTTATACGTCAAAATTGTCAATTGATCTCCTTAATTTAATATTATTTCAATTGGTTATGCAATTGATTTAATAAACACAAATTTTACCTCCCAAAAAAAGAACAAATACCATGTTTTACTAAAAAATCGATGTTCAATTTTCAAAAAGCCATGTTTTACAAAAAAAAAACCAAAACCATATTTTATTAAAACAAACCAAATCCATGTTGTGCTAAAACAAAAGCCTTGTTTTTAATTAAAACTTATGTTTTACAAAACAAAATCCATTTTTTTACCTAATAAAATAGTTGCCTGTCATTTACCTGATAGCCGCATGTTTGTACACAATCCACACGTGTACACGTACACCAGAGAACAAGAAGAACCACAGACGATCGCAACCACAACATAGCGGTTGTTTGTACACTTGCCAAGTACACCAACACGACACACGACCAACAAACAAGCTGGAGTATCTTCAATATCTCCTGTCGCTATCTACTCTCATGTCTTAGTTAGAGATAGCCTAGACCTGATTGAAAAATTATTACAAAGTAGTGTTTTAATTTGTATTAAAAACTTTTCGCCCTAACTTTGTTATTGAAAGTTGGAGGGTTGGTACTAAACTTAAACAATGTTTCTTCAAGACTTTTTTTCTCCGGAGGGGCACTTGATATTTTCGGGGGGAGGCGGACACTGGTAAAAGTATATGTTTTCTATATAAATTCCATTTCGTTTGGAGGGGGGGGGGGGGCGGTAGACTTCTTGAGTCCACACAATTATTTTAAGTACCTTGCCTAGGAAAGAGGAAAGTAGGTAGGCCAAAACAAACTTGGAAAAGGTCAGTCGTAAGAGAAGCAGAAGCATCCGGAATGTCATGGACTGAAGTTGGAGGAATGGCATCGAACAGAGTTTAAAGGAGCGGTGCGGTTTCGTTCCTAAGCTTCACAATGCATCCACAGGAATGATGGTGATGATCATGATGATGATGATGATGAAGATGATGATGATGATGATGATGATGATGATGATGATGATGATGATTAGGACGCCTTTGGGAAGAGATTATGAGATGAGAGATTGTACATTTTTATCTGACAATGTTCAAGGACAGCCGCTCTTCTAGAAGAGACAACTCCAAATCAAACAACTGTTGCCTTGTAGTTTGTTCTTGGTTGGACAAAAGCTGAAAAGCAGGCTGAAATCGGAGTCAATGGCCTCAATGGCGCATAACCAGTTGACACGTAAGCTTAATTGTGATGGAGGCGTGGTCGAGTCGACAAAAGCTCATGGTTGATAAATTTGAAAAAGTCTCGAGTTCAAACCCTCTGGCAGATAAGGCTCGATCCCTTCTAACACTAAAAATTAAGAACGAAGAAGAAGAGAATGCATTTCATATGTTAAAGTTGTGTCTTTAATTTGTATTAAAAACGTTTAGCCCTAACTCTATTAATGAAAGTATAAAACCTATTGCAATTCATATTTTAAAGTTGTGTCTTTAATTTGTAATGAACGCCTTTTGAGCATGCAATGGTCGAACTTTCATATTAAAATTATTTTCATACTTTTAATAATGAACCAAAACTTGGCTGGCCTATTGTTTTTCTAGACCTAACGCGTTTAGTTTTTTTAACTAATGTTTTCAACTTACATATATCTAAATTAAAGTATTTTTGTCTTACATGTATCTAAATTAAAGTATTTTTGTCTTACATGTATCTAAATTAAAGTATTTTTGTCTTACATGTATCTAAATTAAAGTATTTTTGTCTGTCAGTTTTATGTCTTTTATACCCTACTACACCTTTGTTGCCCTGAAACTTTGAAGGTTTCTGCAAGAAAAATAAATTTGGAGGGGGGCTCCGCAGCAGGGTGTGATTGGGCGCCCCTGGCTCCCCTGTGACTACCATAGCACCTACGCTCATTTTAAAGAGAGCGATAATCTGTGGATACAATGGGCTACTATAGTTGTTGATTTAACCGAATGTGCAGTCTTAGGGACGTTGTGTGGAAAAACCCACCAATTAAGATCCAAATATATAACGCCTGCTTTGTTTACATTTAAATAATTCAGTTTTAGAAAATGTTTTGACCTAAATTTCTTCATAGAATTCTCTACATATTTAATCAATACTACACCGATATTGTTGCCATATCCACAAGACTAAACCTAGTGCATTTAATAAACGTGCTAGATGATTTATTTTAATAATAAATTTTGCAAATATATTTAAAAATCCACTTACATTCCTTCTTTAAAAAATGCTTACAATCTATTTTATCAGGTCTGAAACTCCATACAATTTGTCAGAAGCGTAGCGAGAGGGGGGGCGGGGGGGGGGGGGACACATGTCCCCGGGCGCCGACCTTAGGGGGCGCCAAAATGGGTTGGAAACATAAATTGAAAGGTTGAGGGGGGTGCAAATCGAAAGTTTGAGGGGGAGGTGCAAATCGAAATCTCGGGGGGGGGGGGGGGGGGTACAAATCGAAAAGTTTGTCCCCGGGCGCCGGGAAGGGTCGCTACGCCTCTGCAATTTGTTATTTTATAGTAATCCTATTATTTTCTCGAATCTGTGTTTATACATATTAAAAGGTTGAAAATAGATTTGTAAAATTTGAATATTTTAAATTGTTGGTTTATATAATTATTCAAAATATATAAGGGAAACAATTTGAGCCCTTATGTTTCTAATGTCATTATAAATATAGAATAAAGCAGTTTAAAAATTTTAAAAGAAAATTTATTTATTATTATGATATTATTTTTAAGTATTTTATACTTAATAAAAAGATTGTATCTAAAAATTATATATACATTTCAATTTTTAATTATTATTAGACTCTAAATAAAAATATAAAAACATTAGTCGCATTAAATACAAAATGCTATAATTAAGAAGATTTCAGATGAAGAATTGTTACTTAGATGATACTAAATGGCGTATTTTTTTTTTACTTCAAGATGGCCGAAATAAAAACAAAAAAAAAACAAAAAAAAAAAGCAAGTTTGGTGTACACATCCATATTTTCATCATGGCATAGATTGGACTAATGTAGGTAGTGTGTTAGCACTTGCTAGTGATGACAGGTGATCTAAGAATAAATAATCTCTTAAACATGGATGTTGTCTATTTTTGTTTGGGAATGTTGAAATATATCCTTGTGTCAGTGTATGTTTGACTGAGTGCAATGGATGGATGGTCATGATTATATGGGGGTTCTGGTGGATACTGTAGCTTGAGCTATTGTTAACTTGTCCATTTATTATTTCTTACTTGTTATCATTTTTATCATACTGAAATAAAATATTTAATTTTCAATTAAAAAAAAAAATGAACATATTTAAAAAAAAAAAAAAAATGAATGAACATATTTAAAAAAAAAAAAAAAAAAAAATTAACATATTTTTTTACTAAAGATATCCGTGGAGAGGAGCATTATAATGAGTCTTAGAAGACTATTTTTCACGCCCTACGCTGTAGGGTGAATATTTCCAATGTAAACATGAGTGGGTGACAACATCATCATTTTTTTTTTTTAACCTTGGGATAGAAAATGAACCCAGCCGTTTGGAGGCCCCGCCTCCCTTGGCACGCCCCTCCGTGGCCTTGGATGGAACCGGACAACTCTTGTCTGATGGCCATGCATAATTAGTGAGTACATAAATAAAAAAAAAGATTTCAAATACGTCTAGGTTCAGTGCCGAAGAACCAAATCAAAACCAACTACTGTTCTGTCTAGACTTTTTATTATTATTATTTGTTTTTAACAACTCACTCGTTTCGATTCCAACAAACAACAGTTCAGACTGCTGGCAGAACGACGACAGTCGGTCACGCGCCTCAAAGCAATGGCGTCATTTTATTTTTTTTGTTAGTTGGGTGACGTGTACTTCCCCTAACAGAGAGAAAAAAAAGTATAAATTAGGCCCAATGAGATAACCCAGTCAGCACACATATATTGGCCCAATATTGGCTAAACATTGGTTACCAATATTGGCTACATCTTGGTGCAACATTGGCTTAACCTTGGCCAAACATTGGTAGTGAAACTCGGCATGATGTTGGCGCAATGTTGGCACAATATTGGCTATATCCCGGCTACATATTGGCCCAACATTGGCTATATCTTGGCCAAATATTGGCTATATCTTGGCCCAATATTGGCTATATCTTGGCCAAATATTGGCTATATCTTGGCCCAATATTGGCTATATCTTGGCCCAATATTGGCTACATCTTGGCCCAATATTGGCTATATCTTGGCCCAATAATGGCTATATCTTGGCCCAATAATGGCTATATCTTGGCCCAATAATGGCTATATCTTGGCCCAATAATGGCTATATCTTGGCCCAATAATGGCTATATCTTGGCTATATCTTGGCTCATTGTGTATTTTATCCTGGCTATATCTTGGCCCAATAATGGCTATATTTTGGCTATACCTTGGCTCATCCTGTATTATAACCTGGCCTCAAATAGGCTCAAATTATGATTTTTTACATACAAAAAACTCCATTCTCATATCAGTCATAGTATTTACAAAGTTAATTTCAAAATGTGATAGAAACTTTAATCAAAATGTAATAAAGCAGCAATACATTCACAAAAAACTGTTCATCTATTAAAATATGTATTATACAATTCATTCAAATGTAAGAAAACTATAACTATATTATAAAGTACTGATAGAAAATGAATATGTAAATAGTAGTGTAGTAGCTTTCATGTTGACTTTTAATTTTATACAAACAAATTAAAAACAAATATACAAAAATTTTCATATAATGTAACAGCTGTTAAGTACAGTTAAAATTAAACGAATGTAAAAACTTAATTTACTGTACAAGAATACAGAAGCTGTCATGTACTACTATGGTAAGTAAAAATAACATTCAAACAAAATACTTAATTTATACATATACATAACAGGGGTAATAGTATTTGTTAAAAAAATTCAGCATTTTCACAGATTTACAATGTAGTAAACACTATCACTAAGGCATTTATGTTATTTTGAATAAACTTATACTTTTATTAAAAATTGATTTTTTTAAAAATACCATTAATGAAGGTGTGCAATTTTGTTTTACTTGGGATTGGGGGGGGGGGGGGCTGATGCTTAAAATAATCACTCCGCCTCTTTATGATTCTGTAGCTGTTTGCTGGGGCCCTCTCTTCTTTTTCTCCCCCCTGCACGGTCACCAGACATGGCAAGCCATTCACTTGTCCCCTTTTCCAGTTCTTTTATAGTAGAATTTTTAAAAGATCTTAGTATAGAATCTGAAAAAAAAAAAGTAAAACTTATCAGCATCTTGCCTTGTCAATTCTTCTGTCCATATATCTGTCATTTACCTCATCTTTGTCTTTCTGTATAGACAGACAGCTTTAGATATATACAAATAGGCCTACATAATTTTAAGTTATTGGAAGCAAAGAAGCCATTTTCATTTTACCAAAAATTGTCATCTTGAGGTTCTGGAGGTCATTGAATTTCAGTTTTCCTTTTTTGCCTTCAAATGAGTAAAGAGTTGATAACTGAGGACATATTAATTCTTTTAAAACCCTGAACAGACCATGCCGAGCATTTTTACCTCCATAGTTGCTGAGGTAAAGACTCTGTTGAACAAAAAGTATTCAGTTAATACAAAGTATTGAAAGAAATATAATACACTCTAGTTTCTAATTTAACAGTAACTTTGTTATAACATTGCTTACCATCCTCTTCTGTACTGATGTGTCATTCAGACAACTATCCAGGCTGACCATTTGCTCAACTGACTGTAAAGGAAAGGTGTACCCTTCTGGCAGGCTCTGGATAGTTTCTGGCATATCCTCTCCCATACCATTCAATTTAGCCTCAAGCCTATCCACTTTTCTATGCAGGCGCCGGATTTCTTCAAGCAGCTCTGCATTGTTTTCCATAATCTTTTTAAAAAATGGCATCAGCTGATCTGTACTTTGCTGGGTGACTAGAAAAGAAATAATTTATGTCAAATCTTTACTAAATTTTTTTACAAACAAAAGCAAGAATGCTAACAAAGTAATGATTTATTTTAAAAAAATACAATACACTTACAGCCAGAAAAACTAGGGGACGCTGAAAACTGTGCATATGATGCAGGTGGTTTTGGAACAGCTTTGGAAGCTTCAGGTGGTTGTGGCAAATATTTTATGGAAGGTATAGGTGACCTTGACCTCCGCCTCACCACGACTCTGCACTGCTTCTTCCTGGCAGGTGATGATTCTGATGATTCAGAATCATCATTGGGACTCCTAATGCAAAATTTTTATTTTCATTATTTATACAAACATAACAAACTTAAATGAGGCTATATATTTAGCTCAAGATCTAAATTAGAGATTGTAATATATACCATCTAATTGTTGGCCGTGACTGCCGATGTGGCTCTGATCCTGAGCTCTCAACATCACTCTTATCTAGAGCCTTTCTCTCGAGTGATTTTATCTTTTCATAGGAAACTGTAATGTGATAAAAATGTCTAAATGTTTTAATAAAACATTAAAAAACAATAATATAATTGTATTATAATAAGTATATGTTACTTTTAATATTTAAAATTTTTAATGTAAGTAATTGTTGGTAATTTAAAAATATGTTAATTCTTACCATTGCTGTGCAGAATTTTCTCATATGTAAAAATCTGCCAGCTCTCACATGGCTCCTTTGCATTGCGCACCCATGCATCTCCAGCAGTTGGTGTGCTTGGCCAGTAACATTGCTTTTTGCCAGCCAGCAGCCACACATCTGGCACCACCATCACCATCCTTACATTATCCTCAACAGTTTCCAGAAGGTGGTACATTCTTTAACTTTAATACAGACTTAAATACATAAACTATACTAATTGCAACAAATATGAATACACAGTATTTACATAAAAATTAAAGACTTAAATGGATTAGATAAAACAAATTCTAATATTTTTGTTCTTTGTGATTTAGAGGAAGCAGCACATATCTCTTTTTGTATGGTAAGAGAACACATTTCTGTTCAATTTTTGATACATTGAATGTCTCTAATTTACCAGAAAGATTTGACACCTCAAAAATGCTCAATTTTGAGGACAATAATGGATATTGAAAAAAATCATAACATGTTAGAAATCGCTCAACAACAAGTACTGGTTCAGAAGACAAATCCATAATGAGAATGTTTCTAAGCAAAAAGAAAGTGTCTTCAATTTTAACACAGTTGTCTCCATTATCTATGGAAAAAAAGATACCTTTAAAATTAATTTGAGCAAATTGATCACATCTAACTCCATTTGGCAATGGCCCAAGACAATGTTTTTTTTTTGGAAAAGGATAAGGCTTGTCAGTTACAAAATCTTGAGATGAAAATAATCCTTTATCTGAGACTGCTCTTTCCGATAACCTCTTGACAACTTGTTCTAGTGGTGTCTGTGGTTTACGAACAAGTTTCTTCAACATACCCAAAAAATTTTCGAATGGAAAAGCACTGAAAGAATCTAGTGGTCCAAAATTCTTAACATCTGCTGCCAAATGTGTGAGCCCATGCACATTATAAACCAGAAATTCTTTACCATAAAGTTCTTTAGCTTCTTCTACAAACATACACAACAGTTCATGTGCATAATCAACATGACTGTAACATAAAGTAGGACTAGCAAGGCAATAAATACCAACAAAGAATAAAAGGTAATGACTATAATGTACTTTGTCTATATTTCCTTTCAATGCAACTATACCACTGTATAACAAAAACTGCCTAAACTCTGTAGCTTTCCACCTTTCTATATCATGCAGAGAACGGCATTTTCTAGAGAATTCACGTGGAATATATTCTTTGAAGAGTAGTAGACGGTTTGATATCTGTTGGACAGCCTGATTTCCTATTCTAAGGCCTTTTGAAACTGGACTCTTAAGCCAGAGTAAAAGAATTCTTCTTGTCACCCCTAAGCACACTAAATGCATGTAATCTAAAGGAAACTGAGTGACCATGCCAACTGACAAACTAGTCAAGGGAGATAATCCATGAAATTGATGATTTTCATCTTCAATTAAATCGAAAGCTTCATCTGAACGTAATGTTGCATTTATTTCAGGAAAGATGACTTTTTCAGCCCACTCCCCTTTTTGACAACATTTATCACAGCCCCAGTAACCTGAATGCCCTTTTGTTTTCTTAACAAAAGACCGCGCTGGAGCATCACATATAAAACAAGATATACACAGTTTAATAGGAAAAATAGAATCTTCGTTGTCTTCAAATCTGAGTGAAGTGGCACCTTTCTCGAGTACATGCATTTCATTCACAAAATCCGTTAAATATTCTTCAATGCTAACTGGTTTGCTATCTCCATAATACAAACCAATAAGGAATGGATCAGATTCAAATGGTTTACAAATTCTTCCAAGAATTGGCCAAAATTGACTGCATGAGGATTTAAATAAAGGCAAACCATCAAAATTAATTTGCAAATGGATAACTGGAGTCTCATTTGGATGAGAATGTAGAAATTTAAATAAATGGTTCGATTTTGTTAAGCAATTTTCAATTCCAAAATGGTAGTATGCACCACCTGTAATAGCTTTAACATTTATTTTTCTAGGAGTTTTCAGCAAAGTTCTTGAATCCTTTGGTAATGAAGGGTGGTAGGTGCACAATAAGCACAGTAAGGCACTAAGTGCATCATTTTTTATTTGAAAATCAATAGCCCACTTTCTGACTTCCTCTTGTAAATTATTTTCATAGTTGTCTTCTGGCGATGAGTCTGCATCTGTCTCACAATCTACATCCGACAGAATATCATTTAAATCTGTATAATCATAATTGCTAGTATTATCATACATGTGTTGCTCAGCGCCAGTCTGTTGATGGTGAGCTTCGTTTCTAACTTCTGAAAAACATGCTTGGTGACCAGTTACTGTGACTGGTGTTGATGAATAATTTACACTGTCAAACTCATTGAGAATAGGCCTCTGATTACTACTTTTATCAATAGGCCTATCATACTCATAATCATAATTCCTGGGCCTGCCTCTGACAGAAACGTCATGTACTGCCCTTATACAGTCAGCTAAATCATTACTAACCCTTTTTCGGGTAGCTCTCCAAATAGAACTTTTAGATGGTTCTTTCGTTGAAAACATATTTATTATTTAAAACAATCACCTAGCCTGTTACTGTAATGCCTAACTATGTAAATAGACTTCCTCTTATTTAATGACAGAAAGTGTTTTCTACACAGCAGTATGAATTTATGTACATTATTCTCCTCACTGTTGAAAAAAAAGTCAATAATTGGTGCAATACCTGTTGATGCGACAAGCTCACCTGTTGTCGGATAATCTGTTATCGATAATAATTGACGATGTTACCTGTTGATTAAGTGGTTTTAAGTCCTTGAAAGGATTATTAACAGAATCCAAACGTCGGTAGATTAAGCGATGATAAAGACGAGGTCTTAGTGCCGCTGGCTTGATACAACAAAGGCTCTGTTGTTGAGGAAAATGGCGAGCAAAGAATGGCAAGTAAAGACCTGGCGGGATGCTGGCTTGATAACAATAGAAAGGAATGTGGGCATAGAATTTAGGCCGAGATGCGATGGACTAGCGTGACGCTGGACGGGTAGCCACGCACACAATTTTAAAAATATTAAACAAAATGTTTAAAACACGCAACATAGTTTGTAGTTAAATCTAATTTTAAACTGAAGTATTATATTTGATTTTTAAACGTATTTCATGGAACATATATTAAGTTTAACAAACCTATTTAAATAAAATTGCTGCAGTAAATACATAAATCATTGTAATCTTGGCAAGCCAGGGTAAAAACGGTTAAATATCAAGGTATCAAGGGAAGCTATTCAAAACAAAGGGATGCAAGCACGTACAAATCTTGGCCGTATCCTGGCATAAGCATGGCGGGACCTTGGCCAATTTATCGCCAAGATAGCGATATTGGGCCAACCTTGGAACGACATTGGGTTAATAAATTGTGTTAGCTGGGAAGCGCTTGCTTCATATTAAATGTTTCTGTCAATACCAAACAAAAACTGCAACATATTAAACATTTGATTTTTGTATTTAATATTTTTCTGCCTTATATTATTAACAATATTTTTCCAACTGAAGATGTGTTGTCTTCTTCCAGGCATCTCTGCCGCCCCCCCTCCACCTCACCCCCCCCCCCCGAAACGAAATGAAATTTTAAAAGAAAATATATACTTTTGACAGTGTCCGCCCCCCCCCCCCCCCCCCGGAAATTGTTGTCCGCCCCGCCCCCACGCCCCGAAAATTTCAAGTGCACCCCCGGAGAAAAAAGTCTGGAAGAAACACTGAGCATAACTAAGACTTATAATTACCTCCCCTTAGTTTCAAATAGTTTAAAAACTGATTTATCTGCCCCATAATAGCCGTCACTTCTATTGTAAACATTCGGGGTGAACCAAAGCTCACCTGATAGGTGGGGATGAGGGTGGTGAAAAAAAAAATGAAAGTTTGAGGGGGGGGGGGGGGTGTAAATCAAAAGTTCGAAGGGGGGGGGGGCAAATCGAAAGTTTGAGGGGGGGGGTGGTGCAAATCGAAAGTTTGGCTCCAGGAAGGGTCGCTGCACCTCTGAGAAGATAGATGCTGTTAATGAATTCAACATGTGGACGTCCACAGTGACCCGATCCCCCCCCCCCCACTATACACACACATAAGTCGATTTTTTTTCGGACCCACCCCCCGGGGATGTCATAAATGGATGAACCCCCTAGAAGGTGGTGATGACTGGAGCGAATGGATGAGAGTGTTGTGGCATGAACTTGGGAGGCTCGCATAAAACAGGGATGTATGGCGGAGTTTTGTTGCTGACTTATTCTCCACAAGAATCTAAGAGGATTAAGTAAATAAGCAAAGTCACTTCTCCTCCCTATCGCATCGCCGATATTTATAATTAAATGCTGATGTAGATCTAGATTGTGTTTTTTTTTTAATGACTTCAACAGGTGTTATGTTCACTTTATAATTTATATACACAGAAAAAAAATATTTGAAAAAGCGAAAAACTTTTTTCATGAAAGGAAAAACAACTTATCACGTGATAATCACATGACTTGTGCTTGATATGACGGTTTTACTTTTCAGTCTATTCTACTTCTAGGTGGTTAGGTTTGTGTCGTCTTCACTCAGATGACCACAGACTGTATGTAGTGACTGAATTAGAAGTAGAGATAGATATTCAGTAGTATTTAGATCAAATCACTTACCTGAAGTAGACCTGCTGGTGAAATAATGCAGTTCGTGTTAGCACTGCTTGTTGGAGTGCTGGTGGCTCCTGTTTGCAGCAGAAGCGTCAAAAATGGTCAGCAAACTTGTGGATACGAGGTAAAAATATTAAATAATAGCCCTAACACAAAATGCATACATTTATTAAATTTAGGCCTAATAATTTTGAGTTAGATCTAGATCTAGATCTGGATTCTAGATTTAGGCGCTAGCTCTTGTCTTTGGCATCAGGACAGTCTGTTGAATTTTTTTTGTCTTAATATTCCATACATAATAAAAATAAAATAAATTAGGCCTACTATTCAGTATTCATTCATTAGAATTACTTTTAAAACGGTTTACCACGAGCAAATTGGCAGGTTTTCTGGTTATAAAATCATATTAGGCCTATAGGTGGTGGGGCTAGATCTATATATTTATATGCCAGAAATTTGGTTTGGAGAATGAAGGCTAAATTTAAAAGTTGGTTTCATTAAAATCAAATAGAACTTTTAAAATATTAACTGTGAAGGTCCAAAAATTAGTGAATAGGAGAAGCATAATTAGTTTTATCAGTCTGTGAAAAAAAATCAAATATTGTATGCTTTTTTTTATACGATCGGAATGCAAATCACAATCAATTTCATTTTATTTTTTTTAAAAACTATGTGTCCCCTAGTAATTTAGTTTAAAAACGAGTTTCAAAAACTTAAAAAAAATAGTGCCTATTGAATTTCAAATGAATGTCTATTATTCAGTGGTCATGTTTAAATTGAAAATTTAGTAAATTTTAGAAATTAGATCTAGCGATTATGTCTACTTGTAGGCCTTTTACAATAATTAGTTTTATAGTTTTATTATATTTCTTCTACCTAAAATACTAATAAATGCCTAGATCTAGCTCCCTAACTTAACACTGACTTTAATTTAAATTTTAACTATTTAGCCTATTACTGTTTTATACAATTTATGACAGTTCTGTGTGTGTGATTTATGACAGTTCTATGTACTTAGACTGATTTTTATTTAGTCTTAATTTTTATATTTTTTTTCAGAGTTGTAACCAAGAAATACCCGGCATGATCAATGTACACCTTGTGCCACATACACATGACGATGTGGGCTGGCTGGTCACTGTTGACCAATACTACTACAAAGGTTTCAATTATCTTATGCATTTCTTTTGCTCATAAATTAAAAAATTAAAATAGACTGGGACAAAAAGGTAGAGTACTTAGCCTTATGCCTAATCAATTTCTAACCTGAGAGTCTTGCGTTTTAATTTATGCCCGCTAAAATAGGTGGCTGATTAAGTCGAGGGAAAAGTAAAATAAAGGCATTGTACTAGCTGTACAACAACTTGATATTCCTGTCTGCCATCTACTCTAAAAATATTTTTTAGATACTATTAATTTATTAATTTAGAATAGATACATGTTACACTGGATAGGAACCTGTATTCACTAGTTCTGTAAAATCATTTTTCAACAGCTGTACAGTTTATACTGGATGGAGTTATCCCTGAGCTGGCAGCTGACCCAAGCAAAAGATTCATCTATGTTGAAATAGCTTTTTTCTCAAGGTGGTTCAATGAGCAGGATGATGCCACACGACATCTGGTCCAGAAACTTGTCAATGAAGGTGAACTACATTATATAAGATTGTTGCTAGAATAAGTTTTAGCCTATATGATTGTTACCATGATATATTTTACTTAAATTTGTTAAGATCTTCTGCACTTTTTAACACTGAATTTACTACAACTGTTTTTGGTTGTTGTCATAGTCTGGAATAGCTATAGTTTTATTTATATTTACTCAACAATGTTCTCATTGTATCAGACCTTAGTGCATTTAATTTTCACAGATTTTTTGAAAAACAACTCAAAACTGTGTTCTTTATGTAGTTTCTAAATATGAATAAATATTTAAAATGACAGTGACTTGACATGTCTATACTTCCAGGCCGGCTGGAGTTTATTCTGGGTGGCTGGTGTATGAACGACGAGGCCACGCCCCATTACACCGCCATGATTGACCAACACAAGATTGGGTTTGAGTACCTGAGGAACAACTTTGGGGATTGTGCCAGGCCTAAAATTGGTTGGCAGATTGATCCCTTCGGACATTCCAGAGAGCAGGCGTCCATGTTTGCTCAGGTTAGATACAGTCCTCTGTTTATAATGCAGAGAATTAATTTTATTCATACTTTTTGGAAAATATTCTGTGAAGCTATATCCTCAGCAAATTATAGAACACAATTTTAAATTCTAGTGGAATTGCTATTTGGAAGGTTATTTATTTTATTCAAAGTAATAATATATCTGATATCAAATAACTATCAATAACAATAACTGCTGCTGTGCCCTACTGCCATTAAATTAATGTGATTTTAAAGAAACAGATCTATTTTTCATCAAATTCACATGAATTCTATTTTATAAGTTTGTTTTGTTTTTTCTGAATATGGTATTTTTATTTTAGTGACCTCTGATTTTAATGTTAGGATGTTTTACAATAGTTTTGGATTGTTCACCACTGCACTTTATCTTATTTAACTGATTGATGAAGTTTTGGTTTAATTTTCCCATTGCCAGGCGAGGTAAAGAAATGAATTTATTTTGCAGTTTGGCTTTGATGGATATTTCTTTGGTCGACTTGACTACCAGGACAAGGACAAGAGGCAGAAAGACAAAACTATGGAGTTTGTCTGGCGAGGCAGCCCCAACAATTTGGGTATGTAAAATTGTTTTTAAAAATATAAAACATAAATGGTTTAACATGTCTAGCCCTCCTAAAACAAATGGATTGATCTATTGCACCAATGATAGTTTGGTCAAGAAGTTGTAGGCTCTGTCTATTGCTCCAATATCAGCAATGTGATAGACTCTTACGTTATTTAAAATAACACCCTCCATTGTCAGGTTGATTTTTTAAATTAGTTTTGTCTTAAGTACGGTTATGGATTTATTGGTAGAAATGTGTATTTAATATTTTAACAATTATCTCAATAATTATTGTATGTTAACGTACATGGTCACATTGCAGGTTTATACATTATTAAATGTTTAAGATAATAATCTCTGTATCAGAGTGAGTTTTGTAGTGTAGCCAAGAAGTTTCTTTCGAAGTTTAAATTTCCCATAATTCATCTTGGGCACTTGATTTCTTCCTCTTCCTGCAGGAGACCAGGGAGATTTGTTCACTGGGGTTTTGCCCAACGGCTACAACCCACCTGGCAATTATTGCTTTGATATCACTTGTCTAGATTTTAATCCTCTTATTCAGGTAACATTGCATGGGCCTTGATATTGGTGGTGGTGGCACTTTGTTTTTACTAACACTACTTCATATTTCTAACATTTTGTTTCTGCATGTTTCGCTTTATTTTTTTATCTTGTCGCACTGCGCATGCAGCAGGTTTGCATGGTACTTTTATGTAGAAAACCTATTCTGCTAGTTGTTTTAAAAATTGTTCTAGATTTAGTTACACAGGTTATCAGTGCTGTATACTGATTAGACTTTTTGCCTAACATGGCATACCTATGAACTTTTCTACATACATATCTGGTCTGTACAGGGGTGAACTTTGAAGTCCGCACACTGTTTACTGTCTGATAATCTAATCAGGTGGTTATCACAACATAATCAGCAAACTTGCTGTCCTATCTGATTTCTTTATAAGTATAACTTGTTCTGGAAGATCTGATAGCCATATCAACACTAATGACTTCTCTTAATGACCCTAGGTATTGAAATGGTATAGTTACCTTTATAAGGCTAGTCGGTTCAAGTAATTAAATTATTGACTAAATATTTTTAAAGTGCAATATACAAATACATTTCTTAATCTGTTTGGGGTTGCTTGTATAATATTCAAATGAAGTGACTACTTGGAAGAAGCTCCTGTCCAGTAGACACAATGAACTCAATAGCTGTTCAATGGGCTCAAATTACTTATTCTTATGACAAAATGGCACTGTGTGGTCAAGGGGTTTTGTGCTTTGGACAGATGGTATGGGGTTGAGGATTCATTACCAACTTATATAATATTATAGGCTATATAGGATACCTCATAAGGAGATCTTTTTGTTTAAAAATCAACTTTAATAGCCTATTTAAATCTATTTAAGTTTTTATCAAGTTATTCCCTGTCCCATCAAAACAACACATAGGCCCAAACAGCAATCATTTAGATGACAAGAAAAACCAGGTCATTTTAGCAATGTTTTGTAAACATACTCATGCACATCTTTTTGCTAGAATCAACCATCCTGAAAGTGTAGATTGTATAGTCCATAACGTTTTCAAAGTTGCATGCGTATTTACAAAGTTTAACACTAAAAATAAACCCCAATCTTTCTGTGAAATGACTAGCTTAATAAGTGGCACTCGTATTTACATAGATAAACACTAAAAATAAACCCCAACTTTCCTGTGAAGTGACTAGCTTTATAAGTGACACACGTATTTACATAGATAAACACTAACAATAACCCCCACCCTTCCTGTTAAGTGACTAGCTTTGAATGTATCCAATGTGTTCAGGTGGTGATGGTGAGATTTTCACTGGTGTCCTGCCCAATGGCTATGGTCCTCCTGGGGGCTACTGTTTTGACATAACCTGTGACCCCAACATGATCAAGGTCAGGCCTGGTTACAACCAGATGGTTGCACTCCCCCTCCTCCCTCCCCTCATCTCACCATCCTGGTTCAAATACAAATGTGATGTATAGAAAAAAGTATTCTATTTAGACTAATGGATTATAATTAAAATGGATTTTTGTTCAAAGATGGATATATTTTCCTATAAACAATATAACTGGAGGAAAAACAATGTTTTGTATTACTGCAGTTTGATATTTATGTAAGACTTTAAAGAATGGTCTTTTTTAAATACCTGCACGAAAGATTCGCCTTCATATATTATATTTATGGCAATAATAGTCATAGTATTGAATTTAGCAAGAGAAATTAATACTATGCATGGTTACAATTTCTTTGTAGTTATTAGTGTTTGTGAATTGTTTTCCATTGTTTTCTTTTATGCTTTATGTACATGCTTATGTAGTCATACTCAATTTAATATCACTTAACAAGCAGTAGTCATATTACAAAGTATTAGAATTGTATTGCTTCTATTCTTTATCATGTGTTATTTCCCTTGGCTTTAAGTTTCACTTTTTTGATAAAAATTAATCATTATATTTTTCTGTTGATAATGTAAAGTTCAAAAGCATATTTATGCAGTAGATAATCCTTATCAATGTATTGCTGCTTAATTCCTGCTTTATTAGACCTTACGGAGTATTTTATTTTGTTATTTTCTGGTTATTAATTTTCTGATTTCCTTAAAATGTCAAGTTTAAAGATGTATGATGACTTCTGAAGATTGTTAAAATGTAATAATAGAAATTCTTCATATTACTACTGATTACATTTTAAATATTGATTAATGAGAAATAATTACAACACATACTTTTTGTAATTAAGTGAAAACAAATATAAGTGTTAAGAACATAACAAATTTAAGTTGATTTTTGGGACATGAGTGTGAAGATGTGTACAAATATAAAAAAAAAACATCCTGTAACACATTTTGAAATAATAACTTAAATGAATATATAATCCTGTAGGATGATCCTAATCTCCATGACTACAATGTGGATCAGATGGTGGATGGGTTTATCCAGGCTGTCAATGATCAGGTAAGTACCAGTGAGTTATTCCCCTTGAATGTCCTGCCAGGTTTGGGAACTATAGATTTTAAAAAAAAATATGACATGAAAAGTCAATTTAAGGTAAATAATCTTTTTATCTAGGCTAAAAAATTACAAACCAGTAATGTGTGCTTTTGTTTGCAGGCTAAATCATTCAGAACCAATCACTTGATCATGACTATGGGATCTGACTTTAACTATGTGCAAGCCCATATGTTCTTCAAAGAGATGGACAAGTTGATCAAATATGTCAATGCCAGGGTAATTATTCCATGCTGTCATCTAATCAAAGAAGTTATAAAATAATAGCTGTGCCTGTTTTTGATTCCATTGTATAGACCCAGGCCAGATTTGTTTAGTTTTAATCACATACTTCATCATAACAACATAGTCCTCTTAACCCTTTGAGACCGACAGGTTGTAGGCTTTTGAAGAAATCCAAGATGGTGGATGGCCGCCATCTTGGATATAGAAAAACAAAGAATTTTAGAATCTTGCTGAATTGTTTGATACTGAGCATGGATACCATTTTCTCAAACGGTTCAAAAGTTATAGGCAGAGTTAGAAGCAATTAGGTCAGGGAGGCCCGGTTCTTAGTAGAATTTGCACCTCAGTCATTATCTTCCACATTTTTAACGAGTCCCCAGCTGTGTATCCAATACAATTCTGCAGTCCTAAGAAGAATCTGCCAGTTTCTTTTTAGTCTTCCCTGGAATTTTCAGAATAGTACAATAAGTATAAAAACTCCCAATTGTCCATACTAACTTATTAATTTGTAACAAAATTGACTTTACTCTCTGCTCCTTGTGGAACGTAGGGCCTCAACCATTCCCTTACATTTTGTCTGGTCCCCTGCTATTGATTTTGCAATCTCCCTGCTGTCTTCAGTTCTTCAATTCTTCAAAAAACTATAGTTTAGGTCTATCTTCGGCGTCCTGTCCTGCTTTCCCTGGGGGTTCCACTCAAGTGCCTAGCAAAATTATCACAGTGTGAAATATGAATTCATGTTTTCTTTCTTTGCCCCCCCCCCCCCCCTTCCCCAGCAATCATCAGGCAGTAAGATTAACGTCCTTTACTCCACCCCCTCCTGCTACCTGAAACAACTAAACAACGACAACCTGACCTGGACCACCAAAGAAGACGACTTCTTCCCTTATGCTGACCGCGATCATGGGTTCTGGACTGGCTACTTTGCCAGTCGTCCAGCGCTCAAGTATTATGTCCGTGTGGTCAATAGTTTCTTCCAGGTAAATATTTACGCGTGTTAAGAGATTATTACTAAACAGTTAACTTATATTTATCCTCTTTTCAACTTATACACAAAGTGTGTATTAATGGCTATCAGGGTAATGTCAACTATATGCTAGTTTTGATTGTGTTTCAGTCTGTGAAACAGATGGCGGGCCTGGCTAAGCTGGACAATACATATGACAGTGGTGTACAGTTACAGAAGTTGGGTAGGTCGGAGACTGGTCTCATAGATCCTCATAGTAGTATTAGGGTTCAATTCAAGTGATAGCTACATTTTTTTTTAAAAAATGTAATGTTGTTTTGTAAGAGAGTTGTATTTTGTAAAGTGCTTGGGAAATTTTTCTGGTTCAATATTGTAATTAATTATTAACACAAAGTGATGTTGCTGCTGTTTGAAAAAAATCCCAATAGTTTTACTGCCTTTGTACTTTGTTTCTGTATTGATAAAAACAATTTTTTGGATCCTAGTTTAATGGGTTAAATTATTATCAAGACATAACCTGCTTGGATTGTAAAGCTTATTATTTGAAACAAAATTTATTTATTAGTGATAAATAAATTATTTTATTTTTTTTCCAGCTGAATCTATGGGTGTGGCCCAACATCATGATGCAGTCAGGTAAACTCTAGCAGTATAAAATTGTCTTCCAAACTTCTTCTTTTAAAAACTTTAAGTTATGTTTGAATAAAAGCTGATAAGTATGCTGGTTTTCTGTTTTTCAGTGGCACAGAGAAGCAGGCTGTGGCTTATGATTATGCTCAACGCCTTGCTGATGGCGTAAATGGTGCTCAGGTATAAGAAACAAATTTTTACTTACAAAATTTTTTTTTTTAATTAATCATTATATTTAAAATATTTGCTCAGGAGGTGAAGTTGTTTCCTAAGATTTTTACATGTATATTATGTCAACAAGCATCATAAAATTTGATAATGTGTTTTATAATGTGATACTGAAAAATGTGTTATGAAATGTGATATTGATGTATAATCTTGCATGTGTTTTCTCCACAGAATGTAGTCCAGGATGTTTATAATCTCTGGATGTGTTTTCTCCACAGAATGTAGTTCAGGATGTTTACAATCTCTGGATGCAGAAGGGCTCCACTCCTGTACCAACCCAGGTGTTCTGTGGCTCCCTCAACATCAGTATCTGTAGTGTGACTGAGAATGCCTACAATGTGAGCTCTTGTTTTTTGAATATTTGGTTTAGAATCTGGCTTAGGTGTTCTATTCTGGCAAATCTTATCTAGTCTGTATTGTCTACTTGTACCTGGCCATCTTATGGAAGTTTGGCCTATTTATTTCTTCAGCATTTGTCAGTTGAAACAGTATGCTTATGTTAGGTTTTATTTTAAAGTTAGGTTTTATTTTAAAGAAACAGTTAAGAAACTTCTTTCTTCTTTTAGTTAAAAGTTTACTTCATGTCAGCAGTTTTTTTTTTCTCAGAAAAATGTAATTGTATACAGTTTAATTATAAGGTTTTGCAATTTTGATATAATTTCCCTCTCATTGTAACATTTGGTAATTTTTTGCTGACCAGCAGCACAATGTAAATTAATTTTTTGATTATTTCAATTTCCTGACTCAAAAAAGTTGGCCCTAGCAACTAGTACTACAATTGTAGGGGTGGTAGAGTTCATGACTGCTAACTTAAAAGGTCACAATTTGGATACGAGGCTTGGGTCTGTATGACATCATTAAGTCCACCCAGCACTGATGGGTAACTTGCTGACCCCTCACTATATGTATGGTGAGGTAATGTAATAGATTAACTCTACAACTGTAGAAAAACAAAATTTTCAACATTGTATTTGCTTTTGGTCCAACATACAAGTGTCATCATACTTTACAACCATCTTCATGGTGATACAGAAATGTTAACCCTTTACTTTCCAGTTCCAAGTGACTCTATACAACCCACTGGCTCGTCCTGTCAGCTACGCAGTCAGACTTCCTGTGTCTGGAATCAAGTACACAGTGTACAAGGAAGATGGCGTCACACAAGTCACCAGTGATGTGAGTTTATCAATATCACACCACTTACCTTCCTTGTCTGTCTGTTGGTGAAACTGGTCCCTGTGTAAACTGTACCCCAGCAGTATGGTACAGTGTTTTTTGTTTTGTTCCCACACAACCTGTCTTGCCTGTCTGTTGGTGAACTTGGTCCCTGTGTAAACTATTCCCAGCATTACATTACTCTATCTTTTATGTTTTGTTGTTTTCCTCCTGGCAGGTGCTCCCTCTCCCCTCTGGCACATTGAACATACCAACAAGAGAAGCAAGGCAGGCAACTAATGAGCTTGTTTTCCTGGCCCAGCTTACTCCCCTTGGTTATGTCACCTACTTTGTCAAGGCTGCTACCCTCAGCAGTGAGTAGATTTATTACATTCCGCTGTACTGTACTGGAATCAAGTTGTAGTATTTTCAAAATTAAACTTAATTTCAATTTTCAAGAGATCTCATGAGCATTGGTCACTCCTGAGATCTCTTATAAATTTTAACGACCAAAGCTTGTATTTAAAAAGAGCAAGTTTTTTTTTTTCTTAATTTCAATGCATTTAAAAGCTTCTTATTATAAGGGCTTTTATATTTGTTTTATTAAGACCATAGGTTTTGTATCATTATCATGTGTGCCCAGCACCTAATTTTTAAGTACCTTTTCTCATCATTAAGTAATTGTATGAAATATGTTTCTTGATTAGATAATGGATACTGTACTATTTTTCTGGTTAAGATCTTTGATTCAAGTATGCATACTTGACCATTTTTTTATAGGATATTATATAGGATTTTTATAGGATTTTAATACTAGAGAATTAATACTTTACTATTTGTTTGGTTAGAATATTGTTTAAAAAATGTGTACTTAACAATTTGTTTTTCCAGTGTTTTTTTTATTAGAGAATTATTACTTTACTTTTTGCTTTGTTAGGATCTTTGAAATTTGAAACTGAAAATGAGAAGCACAAAGCTGAGGTGCCACCAAATGACAACAGCATTGAAGGAAAAGTGGGTGCACTTTGTTATTAATCATTCAACCTAATCAACAGTAGACCTGAGTTGATGTTATTATCAGAAGACTACATAATTTTTTATGTCAACTGTTAGCCCAGCATAGTACTTTTAGAAATTCTTTCTGAATTTTCATTCTTTCCTCAATTAGTCAATCGATAATGGCATTTCTTGCTTTTTGATATTTAATTTATCAAAATCAAATTTTAAATGCAACTGTAGATTATTTGTCACCTTTTATTTATTGTCTAGAATATTCTTGTAACATTCTATAATTTTTTTGAATTTTCTGGTATGTCAGTATACTTTTATTTTACCCTCCAGTACCTGAGAGTGACCTTTGATGACATGGGCTACCTGCACTCCATCACCAACCTGACCAGCGGGGTCACCGTGCCCTTGTTGCAGAACTTCTTGTACTACCAGGGTTTCCCTGGCAACAACAGTGCTGGCGTTGACCAGGCCTCTGGTGCCTACATCTTCAGGCCCAGCTCCAACACACCTGTCAATGTCCCCCTCAGCAAGTGGGGTGGGGTGGTCAAGGTAAGTCAGCCAGGTGTGGGGTGGTAGGGGGGTGACATCAACCAGGCCTCTGGTGCTTACATCTTAAAATGCTGAGGTCCCTTGAAACAGTTGATCTCGACCTCATCAACCAACAATGTACCTATTGCACCTAATGTATAGAAGATCACAATACCTGTTAATACCTACAATGTACCTATTAACCTACAGGGTGAAGTTGTACAAGAAGCCTACCAGGTCTTCACTGATTGGATCAGTCAGGTGATCAGAGTCTACCAGGATAAACCTTATGTTGAGGTGGAGTGGACCGTTGGACCAGTCCCCATTAAGTGAGTCTTGTGTTTTATCATTCATCATGTGGTGCAATCTTCTTATGATGTATTTAAATAACACAGCAGTCTTTTGAATAAGTGATTAGTTTTAAAATGTTTTAAGCTCTTATTTAGCTCACAATGTCTGTTTGTGGAAAATCTTGTAACTCAATTTGAAATTACTACTTCAGAAATCACTTTTTTAGAAAAATTAGTCTCTGATGGAAAATTGAATAAAATTATCTTTATTTAATAAAGAAATTGGTAGCTAAAATATGTAAAACATTTCATGGGTGACCAATGCCTTTATCATAGACAGCAATTTATTTTTCCACTCCATTTCAAAGCAAATTTGTAAATTTTTTTTCTTTTTATACTCTATTGTATCTTTCCAAAAGTTGTACATTTTTCTGGGTACTTTATTCTATAAAATAAAAGCTGTTTGCTCTTACAGGTTACATTATAAACATTGTATCATAGAGCATATCACTCAAGTTTGCTTGTTTATAAAGTAATGTATAGGATAAATGAACCAAATATTTTCAACTTTCAGTGACAAGATAGGTAAAGAGGTTGTGACCCGCTACACCCTGCCTGGGTTTGGTAACAAGGGAGTCTTTTACACTGATGCTAATGGCAGAGAAGTTCTGGAGAGGAGGTGAGTTACCTATAGCAGTGTAGCAGGTTGATACTCCATTGATACTCCCTCTAGGTTAATGACCCCCTCTGCTCTTACATCCTTCTTGTATGTAACCATGCTTTATACACGTCATAGAAATAATACATTTCAGTTTTAATAGGTAATTTATTATATTGGTTTTATCATTTTCGCCACTAAAGTTAGTTGTATTTAATATTTTAATATTGAAATATGTTGAATCTGCATGTTGGTTGTCTTTTGAAATGACATTTTAGTTGTATTTAATTCCCTTGTTCCCCAGGCTGAAAATGACATTTTAGTTGTATTTAATTCCCTTGTTCCCTAGGCTAAAAATGACATTTTAGTTGTATTTAATTCCCTTGTTCCCCAGGCTGAAAATGACATTTTAGTTGTATTTAATTCCCTTGTTCCCTAGGCTAAAAATGACATTTTAGTTGTATTTAATTCCCTTGTTCCCCAGGCTGAAAATGACATTTTAGTTGTATTTAATTCCCTTGTTCCCCAGGCTGAAAATGACATTTTAGTTGTATTTAATTCCCTTGTTCCCTAGGCTAAAAATGACATTTTAGTTGTATTTAATTCCCTTGTTCCCCAGGCTGAAAATGACATTTTAGTTGTATTTAATTCCCTTGTTCCCTAGGCTAAAAATGACATTTTAGTTGTATTTAATTCCCTTGTTCCCCAGGCTGAAAATGACATTTTAGTTGTATTTAATTCCCTTGTTCCCTAGGCTAAAAATGACATTTTAGTTGTATTTAATTCCCTTGTTCCCCAGGCTGAAAATGACATTTTAGTTGTATTTAATTCCCTTGTTCCCTAGGCTAAAAATGACATTTTAGTTGTATTTAATTCCCTTGTTCCCCAGGCTGAAAATGACATTTTAGTTGTATTTAATTCCCTTGTTCCCCAGGCTGAACTATCGCCCAACCTGGGACCTGAATCAAACTGAGCCAGTTGCTGGAAACTACTACCCAGTCAATGCTTTCATGGGAATTAAGGTATAGTCTCTACTTGCTCATATGTTTTGTGTTTGACACTTCTATAGCAAACATCATGTAAGCACATAGTATCGAGGTAGTGTTTCCACTACTTATTTACATGTTGTGTGTATGACATTCCTATAAGAAACGTCTTTCTGTTAGTACGTAACATCAAGGTAGTATCTTCACTTCTTGATCAGAAGGTGTGTGTATGACGTTTTCATAACAAACATCAATTATCACAAATAATGTTACCTGATGTCTGTATTTGATATGACTAAACCAATTTTTTGTAAAACCAGAGTGGAGATGGCAAGCTGCAGTTTACAGTCCTCACAGACAGGTCACAGGGTGGGGTCAGTCTGGATGATGGAGACGTGGAAATTATGGTCAGTTGACATTGTTACCAGCTTTACACACTTTTTAAAAACTTTTTAAATCCATTATTAATTACTAGCTGTTGGTATCTGTTATGCGTGAATTATAGGCCTATACATTTTAATGTTATACTTGTTTGAGAAAATATTTTATAAAATAGTTATTGGTCAAAACACTATGTGTTTTACTACACGTTGAATGAGTGACAATGCAAAGAAATAACTAAATGGCTAAAAACCCTTCACATTTAAAATAACATAGGCTACCAATACTTACTGGAAAAACCAAATTATATACATTGTTAGTCACCACAACACCATATTAAATGCACACACTGATTAAGAGACTCAAATGATTCAGTTAAAAACCCAGCTGTTCAATTTTATTTATGTTGTTTTTTAAAGTAGTTTGTATTACTTTTAGCCGAAAAAATTGTATACATTTCATAGCATACATCTTGATAAGTAGATCTATAGAAGTGCGCACATGGGTGTATATATATATTACGACAGTTATTTGTATGTTTGCCTTTGATGACGTGGCCTAGTGGTAGAGAGCCAGACTGCTAACCCAAAAGTCTCGAGTTCAAATCAGGTTCAAGTCAGTAAAATGTCCCCAGCTCTGATGGGTACTGAACCCACATTAGGGAAACAAAGATGGCTGGGCATAGAATTGACCACACTATCCCTTCATAATCTGAGTTCACTGAAGATGAACTCTACTTTCGCTGCCCCATGTGTCTTTGGCACGAACAGTATAAGATGTTTGTCTTTTTTCCAGTTTTGTTACATTATTTGATTGTTTTAGGTTTGTATGTCAATGCTGTTATATGGCTGACCTGCACATGGTTTTAAAAACTTTTCTTGCTTCCAGGTCCACAGACGTCTGCTGTATGATGACGCTAAGGGAGTGGGGGAGCCTTTAAATGAAACTGGAATTGACGGCAAAGGGTTGATCATTAGAGGTGATTTTCATGCTGGCTAAAACTGTGTTTGCTAGTGGGGGTTCACTAATTTTAAAAATTATAATGTAGTTTGAACTAAGTTGTAATAGAAAGTGACTTGCAGCATTATGGTTTAGCACACTTGTTGTTTTTTTAAGGTTGGTGAGATCACTAAGTAGAGAACATGTTTATTAACTTTTAGTCTTGGGTTTGTATCACAAAGGACATGTTTGAGTTTACCTAAATCTGATGTTTGTAAATTTAATCTATGGTAAGCTGTAGAGTGCTAGGCTGCTAACCCGAAAGTCTCAAGTACCTAACTCATGTTAGGGTAGGTAAAGGCGGCTGAGCAAAGTGCTGACCACAGCGGTCAAGAAACATAAGAACTCTACTTATCTGGCCAAAGGATTGCTAGGTCTAAAGAGAATTCTTTACGTCATGTAAATTGAATCTGGGAAAGTAAAAGTGGCTGAGCGTAGTGCTGACCACACTATTTTTATTAGCCTATGTACAAGACTGTCCTGTCTGAAAGGGTCATTTTACTATTTATAATGTAACAATAATCCACACATCCCACCCAACTCTGATGGGTACCAAACTCACGTTAGGGAAAAGTAAAGGCTGCTGGGCATAGTGCTGACCACACTATCCTTTCATATGCCAAGGTCACAGAATCAAGTGAACTCTATTTCACTTGCCCCATAGACCATCAGGTTTTAAAGGGATTATAAAAAAAAAAAAAAAAACATTCCACACATCATTACAAAATAACATGTATTATTTCTAGTTTTAAATCCAAACCATGCAGATAACAAATTGTTTTGGCAAATAAATTTGTGAAAGTAAACATTTATGACAGTCTAACGTTTAACATTGTCTAATGTTGTTTAAAATTGTTAAATATCCAGGTACCCACTACTTGGTGCTAGACAATGTGGAGACCTCCGCCAGCATTTACCGTCCCCTGGCCCAGGAGATCTTCTTGCAGCCTCAGGTGACCTTCTCTGACCTCAAGGTCGAGCCATCAGTCTATGTCCAGCTGTTCAGAACACAGGTCGGTGAATGTTGTGGAAAATTTGCTTCACCCCTATTGTAGTGTTGTGTTTTTAGCTTCAGTTTTAAAATCTTGTTACAATTAATGGCAAGTAAAAAGAAATAGTTCTTTAAGTTTTTAATAAATTGAAAATCATTTGAACTTTAACACATTTTTGAAAATATGAAAATAATTCCGAAAGATGTTTTAATGTAAATTATATAGTGCAAAAAAATGCTTATAGAAAAGAAAAATATTTTTCAGTAGAAATTATTTACATTATATTTGTTATAAAAAAAAGATTTTATTTCTAACAGCAGAAAGTAATTTACTGTAACATTGTTTTCTTGTCACCAGTGGTCTGCCCTGGCCACCTCGCTGCCCAAAAATGTGCACTTGTTGACCTTGGAACAGTTCCGCCACACTGGACCAGTGCCATCCCCCGGCCCCTCTGTACCTTACCTGATCAGGTTTGAACACTTCTATGAGAAAGGTGAAGACGCAACCCTCTCTAACCCTGTAACTTTTGACATTCAGGTGAGTGATTTTATGTTGTGTGTGATTCAGGTGAGTGATTTTATGTTGTGTGTGATTCAGGTGAGTGATTTTATGTTGTGTGTGATTCAGGTGAGTGATTTTATGTTGTGTGTGATTCAGGTGAGTGATTTTATGTTGTGTGTGATTCTGGTGCAAATATTGATGTATGTGTATGTTCTGCAGTCTTTTACTGGACTGAAGAATTATTTTTTTGGAATAAATGTAAAGTTACACATTCTGACCTGACAGTCAATAGGGTAGGTGAAGAAGAGTTCACCTGTTTCTGATGTGAAGAAGTTCCCTTTCAAACCTGACGATCTATATTGCAAGTGAAGTAGAGTTCACTTGTTTCTGTGACCTCGGCAAATGAAGAGATAGTGTGGTCAGCACTATGTCTGTTTCTGATGTAACTGGGGACAATGTATCCTGCAGTTGTGCAGTGAGAGGGTCTACAATACCATCATGTCCTCTAATCATTCCAGAGTTCATCCTAGAGTTCCGACTTAAAGTACGACGAATTCAGCGCAGATAAATGACTCAACAGGATGACATTAGTTCATTACACTGTTTATTGCACTATAAAAATACATAAGACGACTTGAAAAAAACGATACTTGACTACATACACGTCGTCACCCTAACACAATAAGACACAAGGCTACCTAAACTTCTTCCCCAGCTTCAACGAACCTACAGTGAAACGTCACACTCTTGCTTACAGCGTCACACAGCCACCATCTTTTATTTATATGAAATCCTTTCACAACACACATACTCTTGTACCCTCTCACATACATCATAACAGTTTCTGTGACTTCCCTATGTAAATAGGCTGAACGGTCAATTCCATGACCAGCCATTTTTCCATTTTCTACCATCAGAGTAGCCTGTTCTCATGTATAGCCTAGAAAACCAAACTGTACACTTTATTTATCTCTTTGCTTTTTGGTGTCTCATATTTGATGTCTTCTACTATTGTGCAGAACATTTTTGCCCCATTCCAACTGACTGACGTCCATGAATTGGCACTGGGTGCTAACATCCCAATAGAGCAAGTTCAAAGGTTAAAGTGGAACACCCAGTCAGCAACAATTGGTAAGTGAAGGTCATTTGTTTTACTTGAGTTGTTTTCTAATAGACTTTGAAGGCTTTTTCAACTTGCTCACCACATGCAAATGGTACCTGGGTGGAGCGGTTGGCCTTAAAATCAGCAAAACATAAAATTTATTAAAGATTTTTTAAATTTTTTTCAGACACAAATATGAAGGGGTTTGCTATTATTATCTGATATTATTTGTAATGAATTAAGTGTATGTTTAATATTTATTTTATTGTAACAATAGAAATGTTTTCAATCACCAAACACTGTCTTCATCTCTGTAGGTGGCCAGCCACGCAAACATTTATCTGGCACAGTGGTAACTCTGGGCCCTATGGAGATTGTCACTTTACAAGTCAACATTAATATTTAGGATCAGAGAAATTATCAAATGCTAGAAATCAAGAGTAAAGAGAAATCCACTCAATACAAGTAGAAAAAAAGATTATTACCTTTTTTTAAATTGTTGTATTACTTAAAAGAAAATTTTCTCAGTGATAACCATTATTGTATAATAAGAATAAAAAAAAACAGTTGTTTAAACAATTTTTTTTCCTGTTTGTAACAACTAATGCCAGATGACCTACATTCCAAGTCTTTCAGTGAAGTACCTATGGAGTAATACAGAGTAAAATATTGTAGCATTTTTTATCAATGAACTGTTGTATACTTAATGGTCGTTGTAGTCCTCATTATTGTTTTATATTCTCCTGCCCTCCTATATTTGTATTGCCTGTCTCTGTATTTGTAGGAAATACACCAGGCAATGCTCAGCATATTGAATTTAAGGCGTAATGAATTTAAAAAAAATGATTGAGTATTGTCAAAGTGAACTTGTATTCTGTATTATTATTTTAAAGGAATTAACATCTTCTTTTTTAAGTAGTTTTGTAAGTCTGTTAACCTATGCCTTTTTATTCTTTAGAAAAGTATGAAGGATTGTGAATAAAATTTTCTGTTGACCTTATTTCTTTAAGGTATTTTATGTGTAAAGATTATGTACGTACATCATAATTGACAGACATTGTTGGCTGATCAATGACATTCTTTACACTATATTTTTTTGTGATTTGTCTCCCCTCCCAGTTTAAATTGTCATAATTATGTACTCTTGATATGTACAATTTTTTTTTTTTTTCAAAATTAAATTGTTTCATATGATTGTAATTTCGTATCTTGTGCGACTGTGTTCTTTGCTTAAATTATTGTTCCATATTTTACTTAGTTTGTATCCTCGGCCACTATGTTCTTGCCGGCTATGTTAAGTGTGGAGTAGGATAGAGTTGTAGAAAATGTTAACCCACCTGCAAACAACTTGAAACCTAAACACAAACCGTGGGGGGGGGGGGGGGGGGGGGGGGAAGATCACTTGACTAAAATAGCTAATTTAGATTTAAAACTGATCACTTTATGCTAATGAGACAATGTGGTCGAATGGCAGAGCGTTTGGCTGCTAGCCCAAAGGGTTGGAGTTCGGATCTCTGTTAGGACTCTGGACTGCAAGACATCCGTAAGTACACCCAGCTCTGATGGGTACTTAACATACATTGGAGGCTTGGCATAGTTCTGACCACCAAGTTCACATACCAAGGTCAATAAACGTGAACTCTACTTCATCTGCCCAATGGATTGCTAGAGCATTCAAGTCAATTACCCCTAATTACCAAACTTTGAATAGTCAATGTATTCGCCATTCGTACCCGATTCTATGTTGATCCTGCACACATTTACACTAACTTAGCTGTAGAGTAATAAGCTATTGTTGTACTTGTGGCTATTGATCTACCTGTCTAGTGTTACAATTACAATCCGGCTAAAATAGACCTGGGTATCAATGCTACAGCTCTTTTTTCTTTGTTCTTAATTGTAATGTTGGACAAGATTCCCTCCAATACAATATGATGTATTGCCGTTTGTCAACTTGTTATGCGCCAGCTGGCCCGTTGACTCTTTATTTCAGCCAGCTTTTCTTTTCTGGGTATGCTTTCATAGCTTTTGTCGTACCAAGAACACACTACAAGGCAGCATTTGTTTGATTTTGGAGTTGTCTCACCTAGATGGGTTGTCGACCCTACCCCCTCCCCCCTCCTTCTCTCTCTCCCCCCCCTCCCTCTCCCCCCCCCCCCCCTCCCAGTCTTTTGACGCTACTGTTCAAGCCATTAACTAGCTGAAGCCGTCTCAACTTCTTTCAACAACCACCGTCTTTTTTTGTAATTTATTAAAATAAATTTAAAATAAACAAGCTGACGACTGCACACTGGTGTTAATCAGATTGTTGTACCGACTGGCATTTTGTGTACAAAACATGTACACAATTTTTAAACTTGACATTTTGACTAACTGAATACGTTTTTATTTCCCGCTATTGGTAACATTTTCCTAACCAAAACGGAGACTTAGCACTACCCGTTGGTCGCTAACGGCCTCATCGGGAATGTTCCTTGATTCATGCGTAGCTCTATACAACAAGTCACTAACGGCCTCAACTAGAATGTTCCTGGATTGATACGTAGCTCTATACAAGCCACTAGCAGTCTCATATAGATTCTAGGATATTCTTTGATTGACGCTTAGCAACACACAAGCCTCATCTGGCACTTCTGGCTTTATTGTGAATGTTAATACGTAGCTCTACACAAAAGCCACTGCCAGCCTCATCTAGAATGTTCCTAGACTGATGCATGACTCTACACATAGGCCACTGCCGGCCTCATCTAGAATGTTCCTTGACTGCTGCATGACTCTACACATAGGCCACTGCCGGCCTCATCTAGAATGTTCCTTGACTGATGCATGGCTCTACACATAGGCCACTGCCGGCCTCATCTAGAATGTTCCTTGACTGCTGCATGACTCTGCACATAGGCCACTGCCGGCCCCATCTAGAATGTTCTTTGACTGCTGCATGACTCTGCACATACGCCACTGCCGGCCTCATCTAGAATGTTCCTTGACTGCTGCATGACTCCACACATAGGCCACTGCCGGCCTAATCTAGAATGTTCCTTGACTGCTGCATGACTCTACACATAGGCCACTGCCGGCCTAATCTAGAATGTTCCTTGACTGCTGCACGACTCTACACATAGGCCACTGCCGGCCTAATCTAGAATGTTCCTTGACTGCTGCACGACTCTACACATAGGCCACTGCCGGCCTAATCTAGAATGTTCCTTGACTGCTGCACGACTCTACACATAGGCCACTAAGGGCCTGGGCTGCTTGTTGTGTTTCTTGACGGACGCTTGCCACCCGTGGCTCTCCAAAGCCTCATCTAGAATGTTCATTGATTGAAGCATGACTCTACACATAGGCCACTGCTGGCCTCATCTAGAATGTTCCATGACTCTACACATAGGCCACTAAGGGCCTGGGCTGCTTGTTATGTTTCTTGATGGACGCCTGCCACCCGTGGCTCTCCAAAGCCTCATCTAGGTCACTGAGCACGCGACCTATTTCCGCGCTGTACGACCGGATGCTGTCTACCCCACTGCTGTTCGAATCGTTATCGTTGCTGGGAGTTTCCGTCGATTTGATTTCGCCTTCTAGGTAAACGATCTCTTTGGAATCTGTGTCTGTTACTATAATGCTGTGTTTGTTTGATTTCAAAGTGTTGGTTTTGGTTTGTGTTTCGGCCGCTGGTTTGATTTCGCCGTTGTTTTGAGTTTTTGGTTGCTGGTTTGAGTTTGATGCATTGTCATTTTTGTTGGGATGAACTGTTGATTTCGTAACAGGTTTTTGTTCTATATTCGCTGTATTTGAAAGTTGCGGTTGGAAAGTTTGTGAGTTTGACGAGTTTGGGTATCTCTGGACCGCTGTTTTGTCTCCGTCGAAGTTTGGTTGAGGTTTTTTGGTGGCTGTTGATTTGATTTCAGGGTTGTTTGGAGCGAGCGGGGCTAGCGATGGTTTGAAGTTAGAGCTGACTTGTTGGTTGTTTGTGTTTTGGTGTACATTGATATTACCGGTGACGTAAGGCGGGTACGTTTTGGTAGGGAGTTGTGGCGGAACCGTTGGAGAAAGCTGAGGTCGTTGACCCTCGACAGGACCTTTTCTTCTAATGTTAGTCGCGCGTTGAAAGTTTTGGTTTTGGTTAGTTGCTTGTTGGTTTGGATTAGAAGCGTATCCATGCTGGGAAGCATGGGACGCCATACTCTCTTCGTAATCAGGGGTCGGCGTTCGTCTTTTCACGCCGTCTGCTGATGTATTGTTACCATGGAAACCACGATCCGCTTCCTGCGTCTCGTTGTGGTACCACCTCAGAGGACCGAATTCAAGACCCTCCTGCAAGGATGTGCTGAGGACCTTGGGGGTGTAGGCCTGTAGGAATTTAATTTCTTTATTCTTACGGCCTAAACTTTTAGTCCTATCCGCGTAGGCGGGGACTTTCTGTTTCGTATGAAAATTGTCCCAGTAGGTCTGTTCCGTTTCCTCGTTGCCTTCTAAATCCGGGTAATTAAAGCTGACTCCGCTATCGTAGTGACTCTCTTTTTCGTCTTTTTTCAGCCCCACGATTCTCCTCTTCTCCGATTTGTTATCGTTCGATGCCGACGTCACTTCCGTCACCAGAATCCAGTTGGGGTCGCCCTTCCCGCGCCCGAGCGAATCCTCTTCCGGTCTCGTCACGTGACTCTCGGTAGTCTCGCTTGAGAACGAGATCTTCCGCTCCAAAAGTTCGACCTGGCTGTTGGTGGACTGGGGACTGCCCGGTGGGTGGTGCTCGGATGACGTCACCCGGGGGCTGGGTCCTCTGGAGGTGGTGCCGGACACGGACCGGATGTCGACCAGGTCCTTGACGTGACCGTTCTGTGCCGGAGGGTACACCTCCACCTGCACCTTGGTGCTGCCGTGTGATGACGCCGGTTGATGTGGGATGTATAAAGCCGGATCGCCGGTTAGATCCGGTACCTGCCATTAAAAACATATGGTTAGATGAATGCTGTTTCAAATTTAAGTTTGCTGTAGATTATTTAATGTGTGTGCATTTTACGCGCATGCGTACGAATGCTACTATACAGATATATTTTAAATGTCATTTATTTTAATAATGTAAGCTGCTAAGAACGAGTACTATGAAAGCGAAAGAAATGATGTTTGGTTTTATATTTTACACATAACGAAAACTTAGTTGTGAAATAAATGACATTAAGGTTAACAAAGTATATGGGACGGGGTGGTCGGATGGTAGAGCGTTCGACTGATAACCCGAAGTTCTCTAATTCAGGTCCCGCGCTCTAGTTCGTCTCTGAGTCCACCCAGCTCTGATAGGTATACAGTAAAAAGCGGCTAGACAGTGCTGATCACGCTATCCCTTTTATCTACCGTGGCCACTGAAACAGGTGAACTCTACTTCACCTACACCCATGAACCGGAGGGGTCGAAATGTACTTTAAAAAAAAATCAAACTCAAATAGAATACATTAACATTTCAGCTGACCACTACATCCACGGTGTATTTATAGAACACCGACTAGTTTTACCTGTAGGTTAATCGTGTTGCAGAACATGACCTACTCACAACGAGTAAATATGATGTTCTCACCTTGTTCTGCATGTATTTTTTCCATTCATCGTAGTCTGCTATATGGTACGGTTTTTGGACATCCGGTACGTCAGCCAGACCTGGTACTGGTCAGGTTAGAACAAAAAACAACACGTTAACATTTAATAAACTAGCATCAAGACAGTGGCAGAGGCGTAGCGAAGGGGGGGGGGGGCAGGGGGTAGATATGTCCCCGGGCGCTGACCTTAGGGGGCGCCAAAATGGGTTGGAAAAACAAAGTAAAATTTCATTTTAGCTGCATTGTTGCTCTATAACTATAAATATAAAAATATATGAGAGGGGGTGCAAATCGAAAGTTTGAGGGGGGGGGGGGGGGGGGGGGTGGTGCAAATTGAAAGATCGAGGGGGGGGGAAGGGTTGGTGCAAATCGAAAATTCAAGGGGGGGGGGGGGGTGCAAATCGAAAATAATCCCGAGGGGTGCGCCAAATTGAAAGTTTGTCCCCGGGCGCCGAGAAGGGTCGCTACGCCTCTGGGCAGTGGCGTAGCTAGGATTTTCGGGCCCCTATTTTCCTCGAGTTCCCTATACCTTGCTTACGCTGGATTTACGGTAGCTAAGCCACTGCGTCAAGGCCAGATGTGTTGAGGGGGGGGGGGGGGAGGGCGTGGTCTAAGCGGTAGAGCGCTAGGCTGCTAACTCGACATAGCACATTTGGTTAAAATTAAAGCTACTTCGTACTTTGAACTGTAAGAAGCAATTTTTTATTGTCTTTTATAAATCCGCTGTTGCCGATTAAAAATAAACCAAAATGTTAAGGAATGTTAAGGAATTGTTTAAAGGTTTTTTCCGAATGCAAGAAGCTCATAATAAACTTACCATGAGAGGGACCGTAATGTTGATCGTATATGAACTCGGCCACTGCGCTATGAGGGTGATCGGCCTTTAAGTCAGCCTAAAAAAACATAATCTAATATTGAAAAAAAAAACTGATTCCTTTTAAAAATTTAATGTACAAAGCTAAACACAGTAAACTATTTTTTTTTTTCTGTATATAAATTATCTACAATAAAAATGGCTTCTTACCTTTATTTTCCTGAGTAAAGAATCAACCTGAAAATTTTTTTACAAAGTAGAATTAATACACATTTTGTCTAGGACGGAATAGCCATTGTAAACACTGTGGTACACTACAATGAAATAGGTAGAATCTATAGATATAATTCTCTTCATGGAGGGACCATGTGGGACAAGACGACGAAGCCCCCCCCCCCCCTTCCCTCGCTCTTCAGGCATGCTCAACAGACCATATCGATACCACCCCCACCTCCACCATTCTGGTGAGCTGTGGTTCACGCCAAATGTTTACAACCGTAGAGCCGGGTCGAATTACTGAATGATATTAGGGGCAGATAATTTAGTTTTTAAACGATTCGAAACTAAGGGGAGGTAATAACAAGTTCTGCTCGATCTTTTCATTGTAAACTGTCGTCACGTGGGGGGGTGGTGGGGGGGGGGTCTAAGGGAGGGTGAGGATAATCGTCCTTCACGCGCTACTGATAGTGTTTTAAAGCAACATATTTTCAGTCGCAGAATTGGTGGTGTGGAATTCACAAATTTTGAATTGCTGAAAAGCAGAAATTAAATAAATAGCGACGGCAGGGTCAGCTCATAATACATACTTTACGGAAAATTTCAAAGATTACATCATTAAAACATGGGTTCATCCAATTAAAAAAACTAATTAGCTTTATTGAAGAATTTATGTCAATAGAAGATTTAAATATGAAGCAGCTCGAAACTGTACACAGTAAGGTTTCAATATTGTTATTGATTGGCTTTTAATCTTATTGCTAAAAATTTGGAAGTTTTATCCTAACATGTCCAATTTTATTAGCGAGATTTGAATATTGTTTTCTATAATATATTATAAAGGTATAATTTAATTATTCTCTTCCCTTTCAGTACTATTTAGATGTACAAATCATAAAAAAATAAGATAAGAGTTATCTCCCATTATCGATACACCTTTCGAAAAAAATCTATCTATATATATAATTCTCTTCTGGAAGCCGTTAGAAAACAAGCTGCAAGCGCCTCCTTGCAGTCCCTTCTCTTTCTCTCTATCACTATCACTACCACCCCCACCCCCACATTATCTGGTGAGCTGTGGTCACGCTAAATGTTTACAAAGCTAAATGTTTACAAATCGTAGATCCGGGTTTCTATTAGGGGCAGATAATTTAATTCGATTTTAAACTTACAGGAGGTAACTAAGAAATAACTAAGAGGAGGCTGCTTTCACGGGGGGGGGGGGGGGGGGGGTCGGGGTTAGGGGAAAGGGGGGGGTAGTGTTTTAAAGCAAATTTTTTTCAGTGGCAGCATTGGTACTGTCGAATTCACAAATTATTAGCAATTACTGAAAAGTAGAAAATAAAACAACTAAATAGCGGCGTATGATACACCGCGGGTCGGCTCGTATATTAAATTTACAGTTGGCTACAAAATAACTGGACGCCATTGTTACAATCTTCACCCGCTTGATAAAACACATGGACATAACGATGTTTGAACTGTAATCTTTTAATACGCCCGTACACCGAGTTATACTGTAAGCCATCTTGTAAACTTACATCGATATATCTCAGCCTCCATTCTTGTATTTCTTTCCTAAGATCGTCAAATTCAAGACCGTCTCCATTAGTGTTCTAGTAGAATAAAACATGGGTGACATAAGATCTCTAAAACCTAGGTTAGGAGTTTGTAATATTTTTTTTTTAAACATCTCACGCTAATAAACAAAATATGTTATTTTATTATTTGTATTTAAAAAATATAACAACAGCAACGTTTTTGTTTCGAAAAAAATAGGATGGAATTGCATTTGTTAATTAAGATAGCGTGCTTAATTAGCAAATTATTAGGCTTATTCTCTTATTATTGACGATTAGATTAAGTTACCTCTTGTAGAAGGGTATACTGAACAACTAACCACTAGATTAAGTTACCTCTTGTAGATGTGTATACTGACTAACTGACCACTAGATTAAGTTACCACTTGAAGACGGGTATACTGACCACTAGATTAAGTTACCTCTTGTAGATGTGTATACTGACCAACTGACCACTAGATTAAGTTACCTCTTGTAGATGTGTACTACTGACCAACTGACCACTAGATTAAGTTACCACATGAAGACAGGTAAACTGACCAACTGACCAACTGACCACTAGATTAAGTTACCTCTTGTGGACAGATATACTGACCAACTGACCACTAGATTAAGTTACCTCTTGTAGTTGGATACACTGACCAACTGACCAACTGACCACTAGATTAAGTTACCTCTTGTAAACGGATGTACCAACTGACCACTAGATTAAGTTACCTCTTGTAGTTGGATACACTGACCAACTGACCAACTGACCACTAGATTAAGTTACCTCTTGTAAACGGATGTACCAACTGACCACTAGATTAAGTTACCTCTTGTAAACGGGTCAAATCCAGTCCCGCCTCCTCCATCTCATATTGTAGAAACACGCGCATGTTGGCGGAGCGGCACAGGTTGAGGATGGTGTTGAGCAGCCTCAGACAGCTCACCTACATCACAGATCATGCACGTGTAGACATCAGACATCAAATAACAAAAACTCAAGTCAAAATTATGGCAGTTCATTGTGTGAGGTTCATTTATGTAGATCGATAAAAATAATTTTTAAAATGTTTTTTTTTTTAAATGTACTTTTATAACTTGATGGCTTCTTTCTTTATTTCATATTTGTATTGTTTTGAAATGTATCTAAAACTTATTGTTTTTTTAAAGCCTAATAATGTCTGGAAAAAAATGTGTTTTATTTCGAAAATATATTGTGAGATGTTACAACTCACATCAAATGCTTGTCAACTAACATTAAAAAAATGAACAGTAAATTATCGTTTAAGAACTGTTAAGAACATTTAGGTTGTACAGCTGAAATAGTCAACCTTTTACGGCTTAGTCATTCGATGTTTAACAGACAAAACATGTCAGATTTTAAAGAACATCAGAAAAACAAGTGAGAGTAAAGTCCATTAGAGATTCAGCACTTTACTGTGATAGCTTGTTTTGTGAACCCAACCTGAAAGAGAACATGGGAGACGCCCCTGGTGTACATCATGTTGACTAGGATCTTGAAGCGGGTGCTCTCAGCGAAGTGGATCCTCATGGATGTGAAGGCGTCCAGAACCTTGTCCACTGAAGTTGGGCCGGTCAGTATCAGGGTCAGGATCTGAGAAGATGTAACGTTCTTGTCTTAGATACAACGGTGCTAATTATGTTGTTTTAAATGTGTATGCATAAATTCGTGTAAAATATCGTATAAGTAAGGCGTATAAATAAGTAAGAACTCAAGAAAAAAGAGTTCAGAGGTGTTTCTATAGGGAGAGGGGGGGGGGGTGGGTGGAGCTCAGAGGTGTTTCTGTAGACTAGGGAGGGGGCTCGCTAGATAGGCCCCTGTGTCATTAACAAGGCCTAGATGGAAAGAACATCATACATCTCACTCACATTATCACATAACACGCATACATATTTGCCTGAATGTATTCTTAAGACATCTTTCTGTTTGTGTTTATGAATATGTGAATGCGATTTCATTTTGAGACGTTTATTGGTGATAGGGGGATGTTTCATCCCCTTCACTAATAGGGCTGGTAAGTAGGTCACCAACCAGTTCTATGGCTCATACAGTGTTTATTGAGCCGTAGAACTAGTTGGTGACCTACTTACCAGCCCTATTCACTACACGGGATGGGGGTGATGTGGCTGAGAGGGCAATGACTGTTATATACATAGCTCCCAGGAGAAGATAATTAACCACTTACTTCTAATGCTGTGATTCTAGACCGTGAGTAGTTGCTCATCAGACACGTGACGACCGTATACAGGCCTGGGTTGTATTCGAGGATCTCTTCAACAGCTGACTGTGGAATGTGACTCCAGTCATAAACGGAATATATTTTAAGTCAAAGTCATGTACGATTCAAGTCATAATTTGGATAGTTACTTTCATGTCATATTTGCAAACAGTGACAAAGTGGAACAGGACACGCTAAATGTGGAAACGACGTGGTCAAACGGTAGGGCGCTGTTGTCATACCGAAAGTGTTGAGTTCGGAACCCATGACCGCCGGCACTCGCCCGCCCATCACGAGCAAGGATGCAGTGTTTCTTTAAGACTTTTTTCTCCGGGGGGGGGGGGGGTGCACTTGAAATTTTTGGGAGACGGTCTAAATGTTACTTGGGTGGGTGGGGTAGGGGTGGAGTTGTGCACCCCCCACCCCCTCCAAAAAGACAGATGAAAGAAACACAAAATACCTACTGGTGACAAAGGAAAGAGGAATGTTCGAATCCCCATCCCTATCCGACAACGTTTTCAATCACAACAGAGAAAAAAGAGAGAGAGAGAGAAAGAGGGAGATAGTCACTAAATGCGACACAACACTCTTGTAACACTATCACAATCAGAGTTTCTTCCAGGCATCTCTTCAGGGGGGCTTTGCGCCCCCCCCCCCCCCCCCCCACCCCCGAAATTTTTTTACCGCCCCTTGAAGGAAATGAAATTTATATAATTTATATAGAAAATATATACTTTTAACAGTGTCCGCCCCCCCCCCCCCGAAGAAAGTCTACCGCCCCCGAAAATTTCAAGTGCCCCCCCCCCCCCCCCCGGAGAAAAAAGTCTGGAAGAAACACTGATCACAATAGGTCATCGGAATCAATTACTGTTTTTTTTTGTTTTTTTAATTTTCTCTAGATTTAATACTAGTAATTGTTTACTTTATTGCCTTTACGCAATTACTAGTATGTTTTAATTTATATCGATATTAATATGTTTTTGTTATAAACTTAACCTCGCACTTACCCTTATCCTTAAAGTGTATTTAATACATAGAAGACAGTCTTGCTCATCAACCTGAAAAAAACACATTGGTATTCACATAATTTTTATCATTTTATATATAGAGTCATAAATGATAAAATTATGGTTTAAGATATTTAAGGGCCTTCTCCATTTTAGAACTACAGACGTTGTTATTGTCCAACTAATTCATTGATAGCACAAAAAATATTTTTATACATATTCTATACCCTATATGAACTCAAACGCCAAACGGCAGATTGGATTTAGTTGAAAGTTAATCCAGTTGGGTAATGCAAAGTTACGGGGTTGTGTTGACCGCGTTTGTTCTTGGATTATGGTTAGAAATATGTTAAATAGCATACCCAACATGGTTTTAGGGAAATGGATATGGGTTAAGTTAGGGTTATGTTTAGGGTTAGAGCTAGCTAAAGCATGGATTTCGGTAACGGCTACATTTCGATTTAGCTGTTCATTATTTTATGATTGAAAAGTTAAGTTTCCGTTGATGGTTAGGTAAAGGCTTAGGGCAGGGGACTCCAAACTTTTCAGTCCGAGGGCCGCATTTACTATCAAATTTCAGTTCGGGGACCAGTTTCTTCCAGGCATGTCTTTGATTTTTCTGAGCAAATTTATTCAGCAATCAACAACAAACGATTTTTCCTTGGACAAAAAGAATTCCGCGGGCCGGATGAGAGGACCTCGCGGGCCGCATCCGGCCCGCGGGCCGTAGTTTGGAGACCCCTGGCTTAGGGCATTAGGATTTGGCCCACCACCAGGGTTTGGGTAGTAGTACAAGTGACTTTTCCGTGGATGGTTAGGGCTGGGGTAACGATACAAGTGACGTTTCCGTGGATGGTTAGGGCTGGGGTAACGATACAAGTGACTTTTCCGTAGATGGTTAGGGCTGGGGTAACGATACAAGTGACGTTTCCGTGGTTAGATTTAAGGCAAGTGGTACAAAGGATACTTCAGTAGAAAGGTTACGGTTAATGTAGAAACACAAGTAAAGTTTCCGTTGATGGTTAGAATTAGGGTAGTGATACAATTGGAGGTTAGGATAGGGTTAGGGTAGTGATACAATTAGAGGTTAGGGTAGGGTTAGGGTAGTGATACAATTGGAGGTTAGGGTAGGGTTAGGGTAGGGTTCATCATCATCCCTTTGTGGCCCCTGGGGAGCAAAGGGCTGCAACCACACATCTCCATCAGACTCGGTTTTGGTTTGCTCCCTTTATATGTGCCCATTTTAGCCCAGGTGTTTTCGCCTCTTCTTCAACCGTTCTTCTCCATGTATTCCTTGGCCGGCCCACCCTACTTTTTCCCTGGGAATTCCAGTCCAAAGCGTGCTTTGCGATGTTTTCTTTTTCTTTTCATAATATGTGTCCGATCCATCCATAGGGTAGGGTTAGGGTAGTGATAAAATTGGAGGTTAGGGTAGGGTTAGGGTAGTGATAAAATTGGAGGTTAGGGAAGGGTTAGGGTAGTGATAAAATTGGAGGTTAGGGTAGGGTTAGGGTGGTGATAAAATTGGAGGTTAGGGTAGGGTTAGGGTGGTGATAAAATTGGAGGTTAGGGTAGGGTTAGGGTAGTGATAAAATTGGAGGTTAGGGTAGGGTTAGGGTGGTGATAAAATTGGAGGTTAGGGTAGGGTTAGGGTGGTGATAAAATTGGAGGTTAGGGTAGGGTTAGGGCAGGGGTCGGCAACCTGCGGCTCGCGAGCCGCATGCGGCTCTTTTGATATCAACATGCGGCTCTCCAGCTCCTTGCACAAATACTAATAATCTTAATGAAAAAATAAAATATTTGAAATAAAAAATTTTAGTGGCTCTTTAAAACCAGAAAAAAATTGAAAATTGTAACTTTTGGCTCTTCCGCTTCAAAAGGTTGCCGACCCCTGGGTTAGGGTGGTGATAAAATTGGAGGTTAGGGTAGGGTTAGGGTAGTGATAAAATTGGAGGTTAGGGTAGGGTTAGGGTGGTGATAAAATTGAAGGTTAGGGTAGGGTTAGGGTAGTGATAAAATTGGAGTTTAGGGTAGGGTTAGGGTAGTGATAAAATTGGAGGTTAGGGTAGGGTTAGGGTGGTGATAAAATTGGCGGTTAGGGTAGGGTTAGGGTAGTAATAAAATTGGAGGTTAGGGTAGGGTTAGGGTGGTGATAAAATTGGAGGTTAGGGTAGGGTTAGGTTAGTGATAAAATTGGAGGTTAGGGTAGGGTTAGGGTGGTGATAAAATTGGAGGTTAGGGTAGGGTTAGGGTAGTGATAAAATTGGAGGTTAGGGTAGGGTTAGGGTAGTGATAAAATTGGAGGTTAGGGTAGGGTTAGGGTAGTGATAAAATTGGAGGTTAGGGTAGGGTTAGGGTAGTGATAAAATTGGAGGTTAGGGTAGGGTTAGGGTAGTGATAAAATTGGAGGTTAGGGTAGGGTTAGGGTAGTGATAAAATTGGAGGTTAGGGTAGGGTTAGGGTAGTGATAAAATTGGAGGTTAGGGTAGGGTTAGGGTAGTGATAAAATTGGAGGTTATGGTAGGGTTCGGGTAGTGATAAAATTGGAGGTTAGGGTAGGGTTAGGGTAGTGATAAAATTGGAGGTTAGGGTAGGGTTAGGGTAGTGATAAAATTGGAGGTTAGGGTAGGGTTAGGGTAGTGATAAAATTGGAGGTTAGGGTAGGGTTAGGGTAGTGATAAAATTGGAGGTTAGGGTAGGGTTAGGGTAGTGATAAAATTGGAGGTTAGGGTAGGGTTAGGGTAGTGATAAAATTGGAGGTTAGGGTAGGGTTAGGGTAGTGATAAAATTGGAGGTTAGGGTAGGGTTAGGGTAGTGATAAAATTGGAGGTTAGGGTAGGGTTAGGGTGGTGATACAATTGGAGGTTAGGGTAGGGTTAGGGTAGTGATAAAATTGGAGGTTAGGGTAGGGTTAGGGTGGTGATAAAATTGGAGGTTTGGGTAGGGTTAGGGTAGTTACAGACGTGACGTTACTGGGGACACTCACCATATTCTTCTTGTATTCGTCCATCCTCAACGTCCCCTTGGGTGCCGCCCGGGGGGTGGTTGCTGTGGGGTTGGAGGACAAAGCCTGGAGGTTTTTCAGCAGAGTGAGCAGGAGTCTCAGACCGTTGTTTGGCGCTCTCACAAAGTCCTCCACGAAACTGGAATTATGAGCAGACGGGAATTAATTTGAAATGTATTTGTTAAATATTTGACTGATTGCTTGCATGCAATACGCGTTGAATGAGAAATACAATATATTAATATCATGGGACGGGTGCCGAAAAGACACTTGCCGAATGAGACAATATTATCCGAAACGCTAATTAAAAAAAAAGTCTTCGGGCAAGGGACTGTCGGGAAAAAGAGGCTTTTGAGTAATCATCCCTTCATGCGTATGTCTGATTAGGGGAAAATTCTGTTAGGGGAAAAACGAAGAAGTTTATTCGGGGGAAAAAGGAAGACGTCTATTCGGGGAAAAGGAAGAAGTCTATTCGGGGAAAAAGGAATACATCTATTCAGGGAAAAAGGAAGAAGTCTATTCGTGGAAAAAGGAATACGACTATTCAGGGAAAAAGGAAGATGTCTATTCGGGGAAAAAGGAAGACGTCTATTCAGGGAAAAAGGAAGACGTCTATTCGGGGAAAAAGGAATACGTCTATTCAGGGAAAAAGGAAGAATTCTATTCGGGGGAAAAAGGAAGACGTCTATTCAGGGAAAAAGGAAGAAGTCTATTCGAGGGGAAAAGGAAGTAGTCTATTCGGGAAAAAAGGAAGATGTCTAATCAGGTAAAAAGAAAGTAGTCTTTTCGGGGAGAAAGGAAGAAGTCTATTCGGGGGGAAAAGGAAGAAGTCTATTCGGGAAAAAAGGAAGTAGTCTATTCGGGGGAAAAGATTTCAGGCATTCTGGCATATATCTATTAGATATTTCTCGCTGACTTATCACAGACGGCAATCACGCACCAAATTATTCCGAACATTCATTAAAACTATAAAACTATTATTAGACATTTAACACAATTATTTTCTACAACTGCAAAAAATGCGGAAAATAAAAGGCCAGTACATCACAATAGACTTGATAATGTATTGCTGTTCAAGTCGGCCATTTTGCTAGTACATTATCAGAAAACATGAATCGCCACATTATCAGAAAACATGAATCGCCACTCAGTTTAGTATTAACTTGTAGTGCAGTCGCTCATTGCTAAATCGGGTAACTGGTGTAAAATTTGTATGATTTGGATAAGAGAGTTAGCGAGGAATATAAGAAAGAGGGTATGTTGTTTTTTTTTTACGTGTGCTATAAAGTTGATATTATGTTTGCTGATTAAGTTTTCATCTGTAATTAAATTAATTAGTCTGCCTTACAAATATCTTTTTTTTTTACAAGCAACTTGAATAGCGTTGAGCGTATTGCAGAAAATTGTATTGGCAATGTGACCTTGCTGCGGAGGCTGTTTTTTTCAGGCCACTCTTTGGGGGGGGGGGGGGGGGGGGTGTGGGGGACTTCTACGTCCCCCTCCCATCCGTCCCTGAATTAAAGATAATTCAAACAGAAAGTATATACTTTTACCAGTGTCAACCCCCCCCCCCCCTTCCTGGAAAATATAGTATAATCCCCCTAAAATTTCAAGTGCACCCCCGCCCCGGAAAAAAAAATGTCTGAAAGAAACACGGTGTGGAAGTTGTATACTATTGTCTAAATCACGAAGACTGATGTTCTACATTTTGACATTTGAGAAGAAATGAAATATAAACTCACGTGAATTCACTTTTGTAACAATTACAAAAATTTTAAAAGTGCAAACTGTTTGCAACGAAATATACAATTTTGACAAAACAATCCCTTCTAGGGCGCCATCCCAAGGTGGGGGGGGGGGGGCGCAAAAAAAATGTAATCGTTATTATCAAAAAGTACCTCATAATTAAAAACTTTGAATATCTTTTATAAAACTATAGATGGTAATTTAGAAGGAGTAGCAATCTATTTCGGCGCCCAGGACTAACTATCATTTTTGCACCCCCACCCCATAATAAATATAAATCAATTAATTCGCGATAGTGAAAATGCAACCCCACCTCCCTAATTTGGAAAGATCGGGGCGCTTTTTACCAGTTACATTGCCTTTTTATTTTGGTGTCACATAATTGATGTAGAAAACGATTTAAAAAGTTCGTAATTTAAATTTCGAACATTTCAAACGGTTATCAAATTTTAATGTTGATTTAGTGATCGCTCCAGCGCATGACGGGGCGTTCGAAAACACGTGCAATTTTGTTTTTTAATAGGGCTTGTAAGTCTCGTTTTCTCTGACTTTAAATTAGAAATCCAGACTTTCTTCCAGGCATCTCTTCGGGGGGGGGGGGGGGGGCCAGGGCCCCCCGAAAATTTTTTACCGCCCCCCCCCCGAACGAAATGAAATTTATATAATTTATATAGAAAATATATACTTTTAACAGTGTCCGCCCCCCCCCCCCCGAAAAAAGTCTACCGCCCCCCCCCCCCCCCCGAAAATTTCAAGTGCCCCCCCGGAGAAAAAAGTCTGGAAGAAACACTGTAGAAATATGTCCTGGTGTATATAGTTTTGTAATGACGGAGTTTGTTGTTGATATGGTTTCGTAGGTATAAAGTAAGTATCGAAGTGTTAAAGTATCGTTATTTTTATTTGGCTGTTGTGTAGTTGAAGGTTGAGTGGGATCTGATTGGTAGTAGAGAGATGAGAATGTAGGTGATGAGGTATCGTTGTTCTGGAGTTCGGGAGTATCGAGCCTTGCAGTATTAGAGTATCGAAGTGTGATGACTGTTATCGTGAAGTAGTAGGTCCAGTTAAATCTTTGTTGATTGGGAGTATCATTTGTGGAGCTTGGTGAAGTTAAGTGAGTTATTGTCGTAGTTCTGGAGAATCGAGTCTAGTTATGTTTAGGTATTGAAGTTCGATATGTGAAGTAAATGTAGTTAAGTATATTGAGTAATCGAGTTTATCTTAAGTTAGAAGATTTCAATTCAGGACAGAATACACTACAAAGGTAGGCGTTCTCTTACTGAAAAAAAAAAGTTTTTTTAGGAATCTATATTAACACTTTTAAAGTGTTAATATATAATATTATATAGATCTAGGCTAATTTTCATAAGCAACCCTAAACTTTATTATTTTAAAAGTTAATATTAGTTTTTATATTTCATCAACAATATGGCAACGTCTTAATTAAACAGTTACCCGTATTTAAGTTTATAAAAGGCGTCCCTTTATTTAAGGGATCCAAAAATTTACTATATGATTGTGAGGAACTTACTGCAATAATATGTTTGTCATCAAAATTGACTAGATAAATGTTATAATAAAACTACCGTGTTTAGACTTTCAAACAAAACCTACAGTCCATTGGTAAAATACATTCTTTTGCTATGGTTACATAGTTAATATAAAAGATTTGGTATAATCATTACGTGATGAAACTTAAAGCGTTTTGTTGTGTTTTTTCAGACATATCTTAGTTACACTTGGTTAATTTTACTTGGTTAAAGTTATTTCCCTTGAATAGAATTTGGTATTTGGATTTCCAAATGGGAGATAATTCGTTGCTCATAACATTAATTTCAAATTTTTGCACCTTAATTTAAGTTGACCGCTTACTTATAAATATAACTTGTAAGTTATTATTTGCTATTGTAAAAGTTATATAGAGCAGAAGCTCTAAACAAAATGGTTTGGTAGGTTTTCTTGCATTAAAAAAAATTAAAAAAAAAAATAAAAAAATACAACAGCAGCCCTTGTAGATTGCAATACTTAAATGTTAGTCGACATACAACAAATGAGTCTAAAATCGTCTTAGTCTTAAATTAATAATCTAATTAATTGAGCGTCTTTTTCATATTTTTCACCCGCTCCTGAAGGATGCATATACAAAAATTGTAGGCTGAAATCTATAACATTTGTAAACTTTTATTTTTCAAAAACAAAAAAACAAGTTAATTAAAAAGTCTATTGACATATAAGCGCAATTTTCTTATGTTATCTAAAAATAGCTCTGTCGTAGCGTAAATCAAGAGCAGGGTTAGTAAAACCATTGGTTAGTCATTAAAACGTTTTTTATTAATATTTTTTCAGTATTTTACATGTTTTATTTACAATAGAGTAACATGACTAAAAACCATAGCGCGCCTAGCTACCGAACGTGATGTCGCAGCCATTGAACGTGATGGCGCAGCTATTGAACGTGATGACGCGTGTGGTGTGGTTGGATAAAATGCCTACTAATTCGGTCCAAATTTTAATTAATTCAAAAAAATTTTTGTGAACGAACGAAAGGATATTTTTGAAAACTTTCTTCGGCAATATTTTTCTAAATTATGGCAGGAATCGATTGGTACATGTTTCAAGTCGCTAAGTGGTCTGGTTGTCGAGATATGGGTAAAAAACTGCATTTTTTCGAGGTTTTTTGGCTTTTCCGGGATATCCATGAAAGAAACCCGGAATTTTTTTGGCCTATGTTCATCCTGGTAACTTGCTTAACATATTTGCTTTTGGAACTAGTCCTCGATATTGCTTCGTTGAGGAGGAGATACGACTTAAAGCTGCGGACACACATCCATCCATTCCCAGAAATGGACGAGTTAATAAACGCAATTCTCCAGAATGGAAATTGCGCTAAAAATCATTACATAATCACACAATATAGACATTTTACAATTATAGCTAAAGAGAGTCAAGCTTAAAACAGGTAAGTTCCTTTCTGGAACTCACATTTGAACTGTGTTTTTTCCCGTGTTTTTTTTCAGACTTTTTTCTCCCGGGAGGGGGGGGGGGACTTGAAATTTTCTAAGGGGGGGGGGGGGGAGGAGGAGGCTATGTCGTAAAGTACAAAGTAGACTCGTGGACTTAGCAACAATTTCAATAGAATGTGATTACGCTTGCAAACAGGAACTGAAGGAATTAGTAAAAACTTCTGCGACGAAGGAGGCAAGTGAAATTTTATTTTGATGTCTACTTATAACGTGCAGAGGCGTAGCGAAGGGGGGGGGGGGCGGGGGTGCAGACCGCACCGGGTGACACCATTAAGGGGGTGATGGTGACACCAAGGCAAAAAATAGCAAAATATGTAGAGAAAAATTTGAGGGGGGGGGGGTGCAAATCGAAAGTTTCAGGGAGGGGGGGGGGGGGGGAGCAAATCGAAAATTTGAAAGTTTGTCCCCGGTAAGGGTCGCTACGCCTCTGGGAGGTGACACCATTAAATGCCGCACCGGGTGACACCCGACCTCGATACGTGATAACCACTGATAACGTGTTTGCAATTAATAATATATTAATTGTTAATATGTCACTTATAAATAATAGTTTTCTTATACATAATATGTTTTAGTAATTAATTTGTGTGAAAGGGGGGGGCGTTTTAATAAGTTTTGCCTAGGGCGCTAAATAACCTGGCGCCGGCACGGGGTATAAAAATTTAAATGTCAAAAATTGGTTTGTCATTTGTTGAAGTAATAGGTACTTAAGCATTATTTACGCGAAAGTTCGGTACTGGATTGCGCAGAATGATCTAACGAGGCTTTATTCGGACTAGCAATGTAGGAAAATATCTAAAGCTTCAGTGTAGAATGCAATCACCAAAACAAGACTGACGCCATTTTATGTTTAGTACTTCACGCCTGGTAAAGTCAATGTGACCTTGACCTTCGTATTTGACCCCCTAGTACAGTCAATACGACCTTGACCCCCCACATTGTTTGTACAGTATTTATCGTCCAGTATAGGCATTGTGACCGAGACTGTATTTTTTTGCCTGCCGTGTTTGGAATGTACAGTCCTTTAATCGAGTTGTCCTGTCAAATGTTTTCTAGTAGGGGTTCTAGGCTAAGGATGTACAGTGTTTCTTCCAGACTTTTTTCTCCGGGGGGGCATTTGAAATTTTCGGGGGGGCGGTAAACTTTCTTCGGGGGGGCGGACACTGTTAAAAGTATATATTTTCTATATAAATTATATAATTTCATTTCGTTCGGGGGGGGGGGGGGCGGTAAAAATTTTTCGGGGGGGGCTTTGCCCCCCCGAAGAGATGCCTGGAAGAAACTCTGAGGATGTATAGTAGAGGAGATAAAGAACAACCTTGTCTAACTGATTTATGTATGTGAAATGCGCTTGTAACACTGTTGTTTATTAATAATTGGCTAGCTTTTTTTTTTTTTTTTTTTTTTCTTTTGTTTTTTTTTATTGGCCTCAGACATGTAATTTACAGCGTCAGTTTGCCTTGCATGCTCGCTTTAGTATTACAGTTTTCATCATCGGCTTGTGAGGACTGATACAGATTTACAATAGTAATACTTCTTTCTTATTGTAGCCTACTTTCATTAATTTAAGATGGTTTACTTATACATAGATCTAATACAAAACGTCTAATTACAATTTTATTTAAAAAAAAACAACTGAAAATGTAAATGTGTAATTAAATGATGATTCAAGCGATTTTTTTTATAGACGTGGTGGGCTGAGGGGGGGGGGGGTGCGGGTTTTTTTTTAAGCAGAGCTGAAATAAATGTGGGATTACAGAAAATTAAAATGATACAAAATTTAAGCAACCGGAAAAGTGATGTTATTACAATGAGACAACAGCTGAGACACATCAAATAAAACATTCTGTCCCTTTCAAACATCTATATCTATAGCAGTCCTCCCGCATTTTGTTATTTTTTTTTTTTATTTTTTTAAATTTTTTTTTTTTTTAATTTTTAAATATCCTTTTATTTTCATATAAATAAATCAGCATAAACAAATGTGTGTGTGTGTGCGTTAGTCTGTAATATAATTCAAACATTTACAAAAAAAATTTCATAACATGAACTAAAAGATGAACAATGATTTGTCTATCAAAGCATTCCAATGAAGGTAATTAGAAATAAAGACATACAAAAAATTTGTATTTTTATCACGATAGTCTTAAATGTTTGTACAGTTTTGTTGGGAATTTGTTACAATATATATAGCGTGAGAAATTACTGAAGAAAATAAAAGCTCGTGATATAATGCAGCGAAAGCTCTTGAGTTAGTAAATCGTGAATGTAACATTCACAGATGTAAAGATACACTATTTATGACAACTAACTGTTTTCATTTTAAGCCAGTAACTCATACAATAATTGAAAAGTGTAAAATATAAATCATTATACAAATCTTCATACACAAATTATTTTTATTATAACACTGTAATAAAAATTAATTATTATCAGTTTAATTTTTTTAATGAC